>NC_133651.1:223903736-224203736 GCF_009905375.1 Apium graveolens | reverse complement strand
TTTTAATTGTTTGCCTAATGACCGCTGATATGTTATACGGTTCGCTTAACTTTCATTTTCGTTTATCGTTTGAGGGATCATACCCGGGATCTTATTACTTAGGTTCCCTTAACCTATCTCAATACATTATATTCCTTTTTATGATCCTCTCTTATAATCCTTTAATTTAAATCCTTTTTATCCTGTTACCTTTTTCTCAATTCTTTCCGTATCTAGTGGATTTCCGGGAAAAATCAAAGTGTTCGGAAATTGGATTCTGACGATCTTTACATACACTTATATACCACATAGAGTACTAATAATATCCCAGAAGATCAATAACAGAACCCCTACATAGTGTGGCATGAAAAGTTTTCTCATTCAGCAAAACACTATTCATAAGGGTTTCAAAAATTTTTCAAAAATTGGGGTTATTACAGTCTCCCCTCCTTAAAAGGATTCCGTCCCGGAATCAGATAGAAAACAAATGGGGGCACTTTCTAAATCTCAAGTAAATTTTTCCCACATTGTGGTTCTTCCATCAAACTCTGAATAGTTTGATAACCCTTCTCCTAAGCACTTGTTCCTTTTTCAATCTATAACCCTTCCTGGTTACTCCATATAGGTTACGTCTGGTTGCATGTCTATGCGCTCATATGCCCCTAATTAACTGGCATCCGAATTACACTTCCTTAATATTGATACGTGAAACACGTTTTGGCTTGCTACATGTTCTGGGGTAAGGCTAGCTCATATGCTAACTTCCCAATACTTCTTAATATATTCAAGGGTCCAACAATTGGTGGACTTAGCTTTCCTTTCTTTCCGAATCTCATTAATTCTTTTCAAGGGAATACTTTTAACAATACAAGGTTGCCTCCTTCCTATTCTTTGTCCTTTCGTGTCAAATCGACATATTTCTTATGTCCTTCCTGGCTACTACCAGTCATCCTCTGATTAGATCTATTATATCCCTGGTCCTTTGGACTACTGCGGGTCCGAGCATCTTGCGCTCTACAACTTCATCCTAACATAAGGGAGATCGACATTGTCTTCCCTTAAGGATCTCATAAGGCGATGCCTCAATACTGACATATGATCTATTGTCGTAAGATAACTTAATCCGCGTTAAGTAATCATTCCAAATTCTTTCAAGTCTATTACACAGACTCTCATCATAGCTTCTAATCATTATAGCTTTTGCTTCTCAATACCCATTCTTTTCCAGTTCGTAATCGCTACTGCCCTCCGTTCCTAATATTATACTGGTTACACTTTTGCTCACTAGCGTTCTATAACCTTTTAATAACCTCGTCAACCTTAGTATCACGAATGTGTTTCCATTCCGCATACCACCACAACTTTACTACTCCTTTTTCAGCTGCTTCTATCTTTGAAAGCTTAGTCCTTCATATAGAAGTAAAAGAATTTATTTGAGAGATCACTATGATCATGAACACTTGTTATATCGCATAGTTAGTACAGAAGGTGGCCAGCCTTTAATACTTGACAAGCAATTAAATAACATGTGGTATCCTACTAAGCTTCTATCACAAAGATAGATAGTCATTCGGCAATACCTCCCCTTCTAGAAGGGTTGTTCTTCTCAGCTTACATGAAATGAAAAGAAGAGAAAAGAACGAATTGAAGAGAATTGTATATATGAAAAAAAAAATATACTGCCACAAAATATCTGGCTTGGAACCTACCTCTGAACTATAGAGGTTTGTCATAGGAGAACAAATCATATACGTATATAAATCAACATTAAGCATTATAGCATCGTATTTCCCATGCCTAAATATTTTCGCTATCCCGTCCATCATTCTATGGACCCACACTCTTCCTCGAGCTTATACACAATCACCTTTGAAACTCCCTCGACATCGAAAATCGAATCTGGGATCTCATTCTATACATCATCGTTACTAGAATTCTATGCTTGCACCGCAACCTTCCTCGTACAATAATACGACTCTCTATTGGTAAGAAAGAATAATTATTCACTAGGTAGATACTCTACTTAATTAGTCTATCAATGATAACTTATACACTACCACGACCCGATTAGTGGTACTCAATCTCAACCACCATTCCAATACAACTCTCACGGTTGTAATCAGCTCAATACTTGCAGAATCATTACTGTCTTACTATGGTCCACCACTGACCTACTGTAGTCATTCATTTTCCATGAAGTCTTAATATCTAACCATTCAGAGTCCATACATGTCATATCAAATCATTCTAAGGAGGTAACATAATCACCATTCCTGATTCATGAAGAACACTCCTAATCCTGACATACATACATGACATGAAGCAGATAAAATTGCAGAAGAGTTTCAATCAAGGCAACGATAGCAGGTTAATACCATTCTTAATCATATGCCTTCAATAGAAGACTTAACTCAAAGGTTCGTTTAGTCCTTTTTGAAATATGGTCTTGGATTATCTCAAGATAGGACCTTCTAAGATAGAGAGCCCGTTCATGGCGATTACACGAATTAAACCTTTGCCAACTACTATTACGGTTGGGTATTGCACAGTCATCAGAAGGAATGACAATCTTCCAAACCAAAATACAACCATCACAGCTTTAACCATCATCACTGTATCCCTCTCGCACGAGCGCCTATAATTATCTTCTTACATTTAAAGTGTCGGCCACCTCTTTGGCCTTTCCTGATAGTAAAATTTCCTTACAGTCAATGTCATTTTAACCACTTTCACTAATTTTCTACCCTATTTCCGATCACTGCTTGAGTGAAGATGTTTTCCTTAAAATCTGATGAGTAAAAAAAAATATCACCATTTTTTTCCATAAGTTATTGCCTCAGTCTTTAGAGGTTAATCACTGTCATGACTGACTCTCAATCATAATTAGAACATCTTTTATCTTAAGTCCTAATTGCCCTGAACAATTTCGACCATTACTGGTTCGATCCATACCTTCTCGTGGTTTAACACGTGCCTCACTTGGCATCAATATAATTACGTCATATTTCCTTTATCCACATTTCTATTCTTGAGAATTTAGAATATTACCTTTTTTCCTTGTAAAACCTCTAAGGTTATCCTTCAATCGTTCCTCCTGTATTCCCTAGATACAGGGCATATCACAATACCATTTACTAATACTAGAACCATTGTCTATATTCTTCTGAAAAAATTTCTCCACTGATTCTTAAAGGTTGTTGTTTACCTTAACCCTTTCCCAATCATACTGTCAAAACTCATACTATCCCTATTAAGGGTAAAATGCCAACCTTTATGCATTCCCCTAGGATTCATTTTAAGTTACCGATGTTCTATCCTTAATTCCACCTTTAAAAGGTACCTGCATCCTTCTATGGATAAATCAAGTCATATATCCCTGATAAGGGTGTCTTATTCAATCATTCCCACCTCGATAGTACATGTCTAATTTCACAATAACATTTGTATTCAAAATGGGGTCAATCAATATGGCCTCCAAAAGATAATAACGGTTATCCGCTTGTCTTGCCTAATTTGGTAACGATAACAAGGATGTTCTGGAAGATATTGGTCGTGTTCAACGTGAACTTCTTCTTAATAATTCCTTATTTACTTTTGTTGTTTATCTCAACAGTCATCTCAATGTTGGGATATCTCTCATACCTGGCGTCTCCCTTTCTGGGTATCGAGCCACCGGTCTTACATTTCACATTATTGAAGGTCACTTCCTTCATCCAATTTTTTCCTAATTTCTTACTTCCTTGTCTCCTCAATCTATCCGCGTCTCATTATTTATCCTTCGAATTATCTCAAGGTTTCCTCGAATCCTCCCAACTTACAGGGGATAAAATATATGTATCTCTTATGCCCTCAACCATCAATTTTAACTCATGGTGAATCACCCTCATCTTGATGAATGTATACTTTTCTATTTCTATTGTTACGAGTCTTTAGGGTTTCCTCATACCCAATTCCTTTATCATACCTCAAACTCTATTGCCTTTATATTCCTTTCCACTTCAGTTTCTTTTTATTTTCCTTTCTCTTATCATTTTTTCATGAACTAACACAACATAAGTATTGATTCCAAACATCCCGTCATTCTGGATTCGTGTCCTCAGAACGAATCTTGACAACTTTTACAACTTAGATTCATAATTTATCATACTTGTCTGCCTTTGTTCTAGCTCCAAAGCTTTTACACTATCTCCTTATCTTTGGGAATTACTTTCCCCAAAAATTTTGATTGAACTTAAATCAGTTTATTATAATCTCTTGCTCCGTGCCTTCCTTGGCCTTTCACCAGCGGGTGGTCTCTCTCTTAGGAGGGTAAGTGACAAAAACAGTCTTTTGTGATTCGTCAATCATTCAGAATCTCAAATGATTCCTCTATTTCATTTAGCCAGGCTCTTGCCTCGACTAGGTCAACCTGTTCCTTGGAACTCTGAGAGCTTAGAGACTTAAAGGTCCTGAAAGAATTTCCTACCGCATTGTTTCCTCAAGGTGGTGGTTGGGGATAATAGTCTAAGTTCTGTCTAGACAGGTCCATAAATTGCCGTATAGGAGTACCGTCTCGGTTCTCCTTTCCTTACTCGACTTTCTGTTTCCTTAGTATGAAATGTTTCATCCTTCTCCCATACTTGGGGTTATCTTATACGTTAAAATCCTCATTTTCCACTTCATTATGTTATGGGTTCCTTCTATCTTGATGGCGTCCTCCCTGACTATTACATTCAGGGTTTGCCCTTAATCTTATTCCTTGAACTATGACTTTCATCTAAGATCTCATCTTTAAGCTCTTGAACATTTGGAACCCAAATTCTATAGGAATACCTCATTATTCCCTTATCATCTTTCTCGGTATTAATCTCATATCTATTTGTTGGCTCTCTGCCTTCATTCATCACTTTTTCTGGCACAATATGTTCTTTTCCGATAATTCGGTCTGTATTGCAATCTCAAACAGCTTTTCGGTACCGGCTCCGGTTACCTTCACTACTATTTCCACTTTCTCAAAATCTCTTATCAACTCTCCCAAAGACATTATCATCTTGAGTCTCTCCTTTTTACTAAGGGCATCAGCCACCACATTGGCTTTCCCCGAATGATAAAGAATCTCCCACTCATAATTCTTGATTAGCTCTAACCGCCTTCTCTGGCATATGTTGAGCTCTTTCTACGTAAAAATGTACTAGAGCTCCTATGGTTTGTGTAAATCTCGCACTTCTATCCATACAAGTAGTGCCTCCAATATTTGGGGCAAACCTATTGCCACGAGCCCAAGCTCATGGGTGGGGATATCGAATTTTAAATTCCCTTAATTATCTTGACGCAGACGCGATTATCTTGCTATGCTATATAAGAAGCACCCTAATTTCTTATGCGAAGCGTCACTTACAAATCACAAAATCTCCTTTTTCCATCCGGCAACGCCAACATAGGGGCCGTCACCAACCTTTGCTTCAGTTCTTAAAAGCTGTTCTCGCATTTCTCTGTCCATTCAAACTTCTCAGTCTTACGAGTAAGCCGCGTTAAAGGGGCTACTATCTTTACAAACTTGAACGAACCTCCGGTAGTGACCGGCCAATCCTACCTCTGGTAGTCGACCTAACCATGGTCATCAATTCATCAGTGGTCCTTTATCCAATCTTGTCAGGATCCTCCATGGGATCCTCCTCAACAACTATCCCTTCTAGGACAACATCCTCAACCGCTACATCCTCAATATCAACATCATCTGGTCCTGCATTAGGACACTCTATCGGATCCACAATCCGATCTCCAATTAGTAATAAAACATCATCGCGTTGTTGCTCCTCAACCTCAGGGTTCAGAGTCCCGCTACCATATACGATAACGAACTACGCTCCTATCAAGATATTTATAAGGGTTCCCATAAGGGTTTTAACTGTCAGTACTACGTTAGGTAGCCCGACTATGAACTTGGCAAGAGTTCTTATTATCTTGGTTAACTTATTATCTTAACGTCACATCATCTCTGAGGTTTATAACGCTTAGCTCTGATACCATTTCTGTAACACCCCCAGATCCGGGGTCGGGGATCCGGGTCGTCACGGTCTTTCTTTCCACAATATCACTTCACTTAATTAATAATAATAACCTTATGCTGTGACCCCACACTAACACACACCACAACCCGTTATAGTCTCAGAGATGAAATTTAAATAAGTACAAGTCTTTGAATACACAATTTAAAAGTTATTACAACCCAAAATGATTACTTGATAAATTTACAGTTAATTGCCATTATCTGCCACAAGTTATAATTATACATAATTGATTCTCAAAAGTAGATGGTCTGATCTACAATAGATCTACCTCTGCAGCTATAGCAGCTACAACATCATCGGGAAGACGCGGGACGCTTCCCACGCGCTTGCGCTGGGTCTGCTGGAGTCTGGCCATCTTTCCTAACTGTTGTTGTGTGATGAAGAAATAAAGCAAGAGTGAGCCTTACAGCTCGCAAGATAATACATAGTGATAACAATAATATAAGTATCTAAATGGATACTTACTAAAATCTTTTACCAAGTGTAAGATAATTACTTACTAGATATAAGTAAAAACAAGGGATGAAGTTACCAAATACTTCACTACACTTATATCATTTATAAAGCTACTTGAACTACCACTGTTCAAAGTATAAAGAGCTTTCAACAGTTCATCACATAGATGAGACTACAAGACCAGATTTGAATAGATTCAATCTTTGAAATATTATTAAAGGAAATGAAGTTATGATATACTTCATTAAGTTCTGATATATATATATATATATATATATATCCACATATACATCTTCTTTATACATTTCCTGAAAACCTCTGTCATGTAAAGTATGAACAGAATTGCAATATCCAATAAATTTGGAAAGGAAAAGAATTTGGCATAAACCAGATATCTTGCTGATCAGGCAAAGATACCCATAAGTAACCTTTTCTACTAGTAGATGGATGAATTCCCCACTGGTCATCACCCTGGTCGCAATAGGACCTTATGCTGGACTGCCACTCAGCCATTTATGCATTTGATGGACTCCCACTGAGCCACTTACACTATCATGGACGCCCACTGAGCCCATGTTGCTTATGCCGACTCAATAGATGGACTTACTTCCCGAACCTTGGGTAAGTAATCAATTCATTAACCAAAACTGCAACCTTGTTGCGAATATAAAATACACCATAGAGCCGGATCCCTTAGATTTTTGAGCGAGTATTTAAATCCCCTTAAAAAGGAAGATCTTAAATATAAAAATGAGTTTTGGGATCCGCTCTAACTTTTAAAAAAAATCATTTTGAAGACTCAAAAACACCTTATAGAGTGTTTGGAGTAAAGCTGATTTAATGAAGTAAATCAGTCCCCAGAATATTTAGAAAATGACTGAATATTATTATTTAAATAATATTCCCATAAAGAATAATCTTTATAAAAATAATTGAAGTAGAAGTATTAAAACTTATACTTGAAACGAGTATTAAATAACCAAAGATATACTTATATGAAAGTACTATCTTTACTTGAATAATCGAAAATAAGTTTGATTATTGACACCTTATTCTTTAATAAAATAAAGAATATATCTCAGCAAATAATCGGAGTCATAGATCCTCAAATGAATATTCAAATAATATTCATTAAATAATATAAACTGAGTCATAAGCCCTCGAATGAATATTCAAATAATATTCAGATAATAAAATAAAAGGAGTCATAAGTCCTCGAATGAATATTCAAAATAATATTCATTTAATATAAAGGAGTCATACGCCTTCGAATAATATTCGAAATAATATTCAATAATAAAATAAAGTTAAAGTTATTGAATAAACCTTATTCGATTAATAGTTTTGAAAACTATGACCATATATATATATATATAAGTATATATATATATATTTATATCCATATATACAAAATCTACTCGGGATCCTCGACTCCCGGTTTTAGAAAATATTTTCACCTTTGGGTCCCTGTACTAAGGGTATATGCAAATTACCGCTATCCTCTAGCATAGGTATTATCAACTGAATCAACAGATATATAAGGAAAGAATGCGAAACAGGCATGCATATATATATACCATAGCAACATGCTTCAATATATTGCAACATTTGCTAATTAACCAACATGCATCTATCGCAAGATAATGCAAATACATATACTCATCACAACAACAGTTATAACGGGTAGAAAACTTGCCTGAGTGACTGGGGGGTTACGAATGGCTCGGGACGAGTCTGGTAACCTATAAGCAACAAGTAAGTTGGAATTAAACCAAAGTCACTTGTAAATCTATACTCTAACCAATTCAGACTCTAACGCTCGTTTTGCGCTCGCTGGTTCTCTTAAGTCACTCGAGTACCCTCGGCTCCACCATTTTTAATAATTTAACCTTTACGAGTTTTAAGACGATTCCTTCGCGAGTGTCTTACCAACTGCCTAACACACTTACCATAAATGTTTCATACATTAATTAACCCTTTTTGGTCTTTAACCTATGTTTCAAAGTAAGGCGAGGGGAAAAGTTTCGTTCGCGAAATGCCGTTACTTGAAACGGTCGTTTCTCCTAAACCGTGCATCGGAATCGAACGAACTACATATCAAAACGAAGCTCGTAACATGAGCTATCTAAACATGTCAGTGGTCATAATCTAGCAGGGGGTTCTCGGGTCCTAATGTTATGCACAAAAACAGTCTAAAGAAAATCGGACGTTACGACGGCTATGTTTACGCGATTTCCCAATTTTAAACCATTCAAAACCATCCCAATTCAACCTCAAATCCAACATACAACCAACATCCATCCTTATCACATCATAACACCCCAACCAATTCAATTTTAACATTCATACTTATGCCTAAGCTTAACTTTAATCATACTTAAGTTCTTTTAATCAAAACCACAACATTTACCATTCCACTTCAATACCAAATTCAATCCCAAACTCTAAATCACCAACATCAATCTACAATATCATCCTACTAATCAAAATCATCTTATAATATATAGGAATCTAGGGTTTGGAGATGGTATACCTTCCTTGAAGAGTGGAGAATCAAGAGAATGGCTTGGAATCACCCTTAAAGTCCTTATCCAAACTTAATCTAAACAAAACTTCAAGAACACAAATTTTAGTTCTTGAAAACACTATTCACCATCTTCTTTCATGATTTATAGAAAAAGATTGGCTTGGAATTAGAAGCTTAAACTTATAGGAAGTATGTAACTATCCATGGGGAAGCTTAGATAATTACCTTGCTAAATAGTAAGTGGAGGAGCTTGGACTTTCATTTTTTAAGAAAAGCACCCGAGAGCATGAAGAAGAAGAAGAGAGATTTTTGTGTTTTGTTTGGTGAAATGAAATGTTTTGGCTTGGTTGGTTGATTTTTGTTGTTTGATTTAGTCAATTACCTTGTTGCCCTTGAATTTGTGTGGTTCTCATTCAACCACACCTCCTTCCTTCCCATGTCATGCCTACATCACTTTATGATGTCATCACCCCTCCTTTGTCCTCTTTCTATTGGTTGGATGACATCATCCCCACTAATCCCTTTGATTAGCTTTTAATTGTTTGCCTAATGACCGCTGATATGTTATACGGTTCGCTTAACTTTCGTTTTCGTTTATCGTTTGAGGGATCATACCCGGGATCTTATTACTTAGGTTCCCTTAACCTATCTCAATACATTATATTCCTTTTTATGATCCTCTCTTATAATCCTTTAATTTAAATCCTTTTTATCCTGTTACCTTTTTCTCAATTCTTTCCGTATCTAGTGGATTTCCGGGAAAAATCAAAGTGTTCGGAAATTGGATTCTGACGATCTTTACATACACTTATATACCACATAGAGTACTAATAATATCCCAGAAGATCAATAACAGAACCCCTACATAGTGTGGCATGAAAAGTTTTCTCATTCAGCAAAACACTATTCATAAGGGTTTCAAAAATTTTCCAAAAATTGGGGTTATTACATCTTTGGTCTTGGCACTAGGGTCCAGACTTTGTTTCTTTCAAATTCATTTAACTCTTCCTGCATTGCTTGCACCCAATCAGCATCTTGAAGAGCTTCTTCCACTTTCTTTGGCTCAATCTGAGAGAGAAAAGAATTGTAAAGACATTCATTTGAAGTACCTGTTCTAGTTCTGACAACTGCATCAGGATTTCCAATTATCAAATCAGGTGTTTGTGATTTTGTCCACTTCCTTGCAGATGGAAGGTTTTCTCTAGAACTGGATGCTCCCCCATGATCCATGTTGTCTTCATTTTCATTTTCTGATGATCCCCCTGAAACTATGCTCTCTGAGTTGGATTCTTCAGAATTTAGATTTTCAGCACTGTCAGTACTTGGCTTATCAGAACTTAACGAATCAGAACTTGAAGATCCAGACGTATGTTCTGATGTTTCTTGAGATGTGGTAAGATCTTGAGTATGCTCCTCCTGCATAGGTGCATCTTCCTTTGGCGTAGTCACCACAGTTTCAATAACATCAGAGTTTAATCCATCAGAATTTACAGTATCAGGACTTAGACTGTCAGGATTTTCAGCATCAGAATTTGAGTCTTCATTTTCAAATCTCAGCTGATCATGGTCAATAAAATCTTCAAGACCAGTAATCTTCTTGTCATCAAAGGAGACATTGATAGATTCCATGACCACTTTTGTTCTCAAATTATAGACTCTGAAGGCTTTTATGGAAAGTGGATATCCAACAAAGATTCCTTTATCAGCTTTTAGATCAAACTTTGATAGCTGTTCAGGATGAGTCTTGAGAACAAAACACTTGCATCCAAATACATGAAAGTACTTCAGATTTGGCTTCTTTTTCTTCACCGTCTCATATGGTATTTTTCCTTGCTTGTTAATGAGTGTTGCATTTTGAGTAAAACAAGTAGTCTGCACAGCTTCAGCCCAGAAATAGGTTGGAAGCTTTGCTTCTTCAAGCATTGTACGTGCAGCTTCAATGAGAGTTCTATTCTTCCTTTCATCAACTCTATTTTGCTGTGGAGTTCCAGGAGCAGAAAATTCCTGCTTTATTCCATGGTTTTTGCAGAATTCTTCCATTATCAAATTCTTGAACTCAGTGCCATTATCACTCCTTAAGGTTTTCACAGAATCTTTGACTAATTTATCCAGATGTTTGACATGATCAATCAAGATAGATGCAGTTTCACTTTTTGTGTGCAAGAAATACACCCATGTGTATCTAGTGAACTCATCCACTATGACCAATGCATATTTCTTCTTTATAATAGACATGACATTTACTGGACCAAATAGATCAGCATGTAGTAGATGATAAGGCTCAAGAATTGATGATTCAGTCTTGCTCTTGAATGAAGATTTTCTCTGTTGGGCCTTCTGACAAGAATCACAAAGGCCATCAGGTGCAAATACTGACTTTGGCAGTCCTCTCACAAGATCTTTCTTGACCAGTTCATTTATATTATTAAAATTTAAATGAGAGAGTTTCTTGTGCCAATTCCAGCTTTCTTCAATTGATGCTCTACTCATCAGACAGATTGCAGAACCATCAGTACTTGTTGAAAGCTTAGCTTCATAATGTTACCACGCCTGTATCCTTTCAAAACAACTTTGCCTTCAGATTTACTCACAACTTCACAGTGTTCTTCAAAGAAATCAACATGATAACCTCTGTCACAGATTTGACTTATACTCAGCAGATTGTGTTTAAGTCCTGAGACCAGAGCTACTTCTTTAATGATGACATTCCCAAGATTGTTATTGCCATATCCCAATGTTTTTCCAATGTTGCCATCTCCATAAGAAACACTTGGGCCAGCTTTCTCCACAAAGTATGATAGCAGGGCCTTATTTCAGTCATATGTCCTGAACATCCACTGTCCAGAACTAGAATATTTTTCCTGTTGCCCTGCAATCACAAAGACCACTAATTATTAGTTTTAAGGACCCAGACTTGCTTGGATCCTTTGGCCTTATTAAGTTTGTTAACATTTGCAGTGGATTTAGCATCAGAGTTTATGTTAACATTTTTCTTATCAGAATTTACACTATCAGACTTTGAATCAGAATTTACACTAGAAGGAACAATGGAAACTTTCTTCAAAGAAGGTTTTAATTGATAATAATCATAGTACAAACTATGATATTCCTTACAAGTATAAATGGAATGCCATAAACTACCACAATGAATACAAGGATTTTGTGGTTTATATCTAACAGACTGACTCTTAACTCCTGATTTTGAAGGTAAGGAGTTAATGTTCTTATTCTTCCTGCAAAAAGAAGCCAGATGGTTAGAACTTCCACAGTTATGACATCTTTTCCTAGGAGCATCAGGAACAGGTTTATAATCATTGCTTTTATTCACACCTTCCTTTCCATTCCTATTTTTCCTAGGTAATTTTACCTTGTTTGCATTCTTAACATCTTTCAGCTTATGCTTAAGCTGCTTCTTAGTCATTAAGCCTATGTTTACTTCAACTGTCTTTTCCTGTTTTAGTTTGTCAGAAGTTAATCCCTCTCTAACTTCTGATTTATCATTATCAGACTTTTCAGTTACAAACTTAACAGGTTTTAACTTTGGCTTTTGCTTAACAACAGGCTTAATTTCTACAGTTCCTTTATCATTCTTATCCTCTCCATAACCTAAGCCCTCTTTCCAATTTTCACTACTTAACAAATTCTGAGTTATTCTGCTAGAGTTAGTCCAAGTCCTGATAATCTCTCTTTCCTTTTCTAACTCAGCTTTTAGAGATTCATTCATTTTTAGCACTTCATCCCTAACATAAAGAGCATCATCTTTATCCTTCTGAGTTTGATGGAATATAACTAACTCTTTTTCTAAGAAATCATTTCTTTTCTTAAAAGCAAGATTTTCAGAATTTAATCTTTCACATGTTAAAGTTTGATCTCTATAACTAACAAACATGGTTTTAAGATATTTTCTCAACTCATTAATATCATCAGTATGAAAAGCATAAGTAGTCTGAGGTACCTTTGTTTCATCAGTTTCAGAACTGCTCTCAGCACTTTCTTTATCAGCATTTGCCATCAATGCATAGTTCTCCTCACTTTCAGAGTCTGAGGTGTCTGTCCAGTTTTTCTGCTTTATGACAAGAGCCTTGCCTTTGTCACCCTTTACCTTCTTGCAGTCAGGAGATATGTGGCCTTTCTCACCACAGTTATAGCATTTGACATTGGTATAATCTCCTCTATCAGACTTTCCTCCTCTGCCTTCAGATCTTCTGAAATTCTTCTTATCAGAACTTATGCCTTTCCTGGAAAACTTCTTTCCCAACCTGAACTTCCTGTATGCAATCTTTGTGATCCCTTTCACCATAAGAGCACACAGCTTCATCATCTCCTCATCAGCATCAGTCTCAGGCAAGCTTTCAGAATCTGAGTCATCATCACTTTTAGAACTTGATGACTCAGTATCAGACTTTGTTAAAAGAGCTTTACCCTTGTCTTTCCTTGAGGTAGCTGCCTTGGGGGATTCTTCTTCAGCCTTAAGAGCAACTGTTTTTGACTTTCCTCCTTTTCTCCTGCTTCTTTGTTCCATCTCAAGTTCATGAGTCTTGAGCATTCCATAAATTTCATCAAGAGTTGTTTCATCAAGATTGTAATTGTCTCTTATTGTTGTTGCCTTCAAATCCCAACATTCAGGAAGAGCTAACAGGAATTTAAGGTCTGAATCTTCAAGATCATACTCCTTATTAACCAGTGACAGATCATTCAAGAGTTTGACAAATCTATCATATAAATCATTCAATGATTCATTAGCCTTTGAATCAAAGTGTTCATACTCTTGATTGAGTATTGTCTTCCTGTTCTTTTTAATCGTATCAGTTCCCTGACACCTTGTTTCTAGAGCATCCCATATCTCTTTAGCAGTCTTGCAGTTAATTACCCTGTTTGACATTACATTATCAATGGCACTATGCAGTAAGTGTCGTACCTTAGCATCCTTAGAAATTGATGCGATATCTTCAGAAGTATAATCACTCTTTTCCTTTGGTACGGTTTTTACTGCTTCACCTGCATCTGCAACAGCGAGCTTGGTTGGTTTGTGAGGCCCTTCCTTGATTCTATCAAGATATTCTGGATCTGTAGCTTCCAGAAACATGGTCATCTTCACCTTCCATATGGCATATTCAGATGGTCTCAGTATGGGAACTCTGATGGTTTCATACCGACTTTGAATTTGTGTCTTTGGAGGTTCTTCAGTTTTGGTAGGCTTAGTTGGAGTTTCTGTGTCAGACATGATTGTGTTTGGATCTTTAACTGTATGTGTGTTAACAGATAGGCTCTGATACCACTTGTTAGGTCACACACACTGTAGAGGGGGTGAATATAGTGTAAAATACAATCAAATCGAACTTTTAATATTTCAAGTAACAGAAAACAAACTTTATTGAAACAATAAACTCTGTTACAGTATGGAACTGTTACCTCTCAGTGATGAACAAATATCACGAGAGCTGCTAGGGTTACAATGAATAATCTCTTCGAATATGATAATACTTTTTGTGTAAACCCTATGTCTGTGTTTATATACTACATGGTTACAAGATAATCGCTAATTGATATGGAATATAATTCTGCTTCCTAAAATATATCAATCAGATATCTTTTCTTCCAAGTATTCCATTCTTCACGGAACTCCTTCTTCATGCATATCTCTTCTTATGTTTATCTCGATCTTCTTTCCTTTAATCAGCTACTTTCCTTATCTAATCGTCCTTCAGCACTTAAGTTCTGATATCCAACTTCTGATGATTATCTCCTGATAATATAAGTACTGATATCCTTAAGTCCTGACTTCCAGTATAAGTACTGATTCCCAGTTAAGTACTGATTTGTCCTGTTAAGTAAGATCTGAAAACTAAACATAAATCATATTAGCCATGACATTATCAAATATATCTAACAACATATCTCAAATCCTATCTCTCAACTTCACAGACAGCTCAACCTTCATCCTCAGTTGCTACTGTGAAGCCTTCATCTTCCAGGCCCAAGAGGACAAAGACTGTTTCTCAAACACCACAGAAGAGAAGGAGGATTATTTTAAGAGATGAGTCTGATAGTGAGGAACAAGTTTCTCCATCAGAACCTATTGTTAAAGAAGCTGAGAAAGTTCCTTCTCAGAAGGATTCTGGAATTGGGGGATCTAAGCTTCTCAAAAGGCTTAGAAGAATGACTTATGCTGAACCTCCCAAGGAGTCCCCACCTTCAAAGAGATACAAGAAACAGAGAGCTAAAAGGCCAGTTTCAGATGATGAGGAAGCAGCAGCTAAGGAAAGAGATCAGGAATCTCTGATCTCACAAGAACCAGAATTTGTTGAAGCCACTGCTTCTTCATTGACTCCAACTCATGAAGCTGCTACAGAAAAGGCCAACACACCATCTGTGTCTCCTGTACATAAGAATGTATCTCCTGTTGATCCAGGCACAAGTGCTGAAATTGATATTCAGAACCTGGTTGTGCCTGAGGTACTTTACTTAGAAGCTCCAACAACAATTAATCCATCAACAACACCTGTTACTGATGCTACTCAGACTCCAGAATTGTCTACTACACCTTCTCTGCATCTAGATGTTGATGATCAGAATAAAGGTGAGCATTAGGATATGGATGTTGATCAGAACTTGGAACCAGATCAGCACTTAGAGGATGATGCTGAAGCCTCAATTACTTCTCATACTGTTGTTTTATCAGAAGATGTTGATTCTGTAAGTTCTGATACTGCAAATGCTGATGATACTGGTGATGCTGCTCCAAATGCAGATGCTGATGAAGCAGGTCCTTCAGGACATGCACCTCAGTAAACTGTTCACAAAAGTGAACTAGTTAAGAAGTTTGTTACAAGAGAAGCACCAGTGCCTTCGAGTAAAACTCCTGCAGGACAGGAGTGGACTAAGGAATGGAACTCAGTTACCTGTATTCCATCGGCAAAGAATCTTGCTGAGCATTTGACAAAAGCTGATGAGATGTTAATTACTGATAATTTCAAAACACAGTTTCGAGTCACTGCATTGAGTACTAAACATCTGCAAGGTCTCCATTCAACTACTCATGCAGAGTTATATAAAATTCAGGAAGAATTAATCAAGCAAGAACAAGTTCAGAAGATTGACAAGAAAAAAAAATTTCAACCTACCTTTGAAAGAGTTGCTTATATTGAGAAGACCCAAGAGAAGCAACAGCCTCAGATTGATGCTATTTTGAAAAATCAAGCTTCTCAGCAATCTCAACTTGATGAAATCCAAGCCTCAGTGGAATTGCTTGTCTCTCTTCTCTTACCTGCTGATGCCAAAAAGGGGGAGAAAGTAATTAAGTCCAATCTAGTAGAGCTATGGTCCCTGAACCTGTAGAAGTACAAATACAGGATAACCAACAGGGGCCTTCCCAAGCTGAGACCACTTCTTCTATACCACTAGAAGCTAGGAAACCAACCACTTTATCCTCTCAAAAGGGTGAAGTGAGTAAAAAGAAGAGAAAGCAGGCAACCCTAACAATCATAAATGAGAGTGGTGAGGAAAACAAAGAAATTGAGTCACCCTTGGTCAAGAAACCAAAGAAGGCTAAAAACTTAGAGCTGACCACTCAAGCCACTCTACATCCTCTCAAAAGGATGTAGTTGTAAACAAGGGACTTAAACAGACTCTAGAGGCACCCTCTCAAAAAGATTTCTCTATTGAAAAGAGCATTAGCCCAAATGCACCTTGTATTGAGTCTGCACAACCATCACTTGAACAATTTCAAGTGTATGGAAGGAGAAATAAGGATGACACACACAAGGAGAGAACATCCCTTGAAGCTCTCTCATCTATTCAGGGGGAGCTACCAAAACTCAACACTAAAATTCAAATCTTATATCTAAATTTTCTGTTAGATATATTTGATAATGTCATGGCTAATGTGATTTATGTTTAGTTTTCAGATCTTACTTAAACAGGATAAATCAGTACTTACTGGAAGTCAGGACTTAAGGATATCAGTATTTATATTATCAGGAGATAATCATCAGAAGATGGATATCAGAACTTAAGTACTGAAGGACGTTCAGATAAGGAAGGCAGCTGGTTAAAGGAAAGAAGATCGAGACAAACATAAGAAGAGATATGCATGAAAAATGAATTCTATGAAGAATAGAATACTTGGAAGAAAAGATATCTAATTGATATATTTTAGGAAGCAGAATTATATTCTATATCAATTAGCGATTTTCTTGTAACTATGTAGTATATAAACACAGACATAGGGTTTACACTATAAGTGTTATCACAATCGAGAAGATTATTCTTTTGTAACCCTAGTAGCTCTCGTGATATTTGTTCATCACTGAGAGAGAACAGTTCCACACTGTAACAGAGTTTATTGTTTCAATAAAGTTTGTTTTCTGTTACTTGAGTTATTAAAGTTCGATTTGATTGTGCTATACACTGTATTCACCCCCCCTCTATAGTGTGTGTGTGTAACCTAACATTTTCTTTTTCATACACTGCACTTGAATCCGATTCACAAGTGCAACCCCACTCAAGTGACTTGGTACAAGAAACCTTTCTCACCACCCAGACACCAAATTTAGATTGTGAGAGGCTACTAGCTGGGATAGACCTTGATGACATCATCACAAACATGGGGGATTCATCAGTTTTCACTGAAGACCCCATGGTAGTTACTATGCACCTTCATGTGCAAATCAGCCTTCACATGCTGTTAGGTTTGAGGGTAGTACTCCTGAGGGGAACTATTTAAATCCTCTCCAATTAAATTGGAGGTTCCTGTAACAGGAACAACTCCCCTCAAAACCCTAGCTGAAATTGCACTAACAATTGAAGCTGGGAGTACAATTTCCAATGACCCTGCTATGGGAGAGGCAAGATCATCACATTCATGTGACAGTGCTTTACAAGAAGCATAAGGGTTTGAGGCTGGTATAAATGGCAGTAACCCAGTCAAATCCTCTCTAATTCAACTGGAGGTTCCCACCACAAGTGGAGAACAACACCCTGTCATAACCACAGAACAATCTGTGAGTCAAACTGTGACCCCTATCACAGGTGCTTCTGTTATATTGTCACCTTTACACCCAACAAATCAACCTTCAACTTCTCAACCTCAACAACCATACCTCATCTCACAATGGCTACAAATAACTGAGACTCAACCTACAACAGTTGATGACCTTCTTGTTGAGCAGGTTTCTGGACTAGCCAACATTTCACAGCATTTGATTACTTCAGATATGAGCAATCAAGATTATCAAGCCATTCTACTAACATACAATGAAGAAGTTAAAAAGCAGAAGCAGAAAATTGTTAATGAAGCTGAGCAAGATGGAAATGTTGATGCTTGGTTGTCTAAAGATTTTGCTTTGGAAATGGATCAGGTCTTGGCTAGGTTTAGAGATGAATATGTCACCATTCTGGGAAGTAATGCCAAGGCCTTGACTCCACAAGATGTCTATGATGCAATCACTGAAGCTTACAAAGCTCAACTCAAAGCTTTTTACCTGTTTGGTAAAGCTCTGGAATTAAAGATGAGATCATACCTTCTAAAGTCAAGATCACCTCTAAATTTCAGTATTTTGCTGACCAAATGGCAAGATTTGATCTGGCTTTTGTGGAAAATGATGTCAAGAATCTCAGACAATCTTTCATTGCTCTGCATGAGGTGGTTCAACAATATATAACAGGCTCAAATGATATAAAACTCAAGTTGAACCAGCTTCACTAAAGCAGATATGAGCCTTCTGCACTACTCATGAAGGGTATCAAATAAGATGTGGAAGAAACCTTTGGATCCTCACTAGCTTCAAGCTCTCAACAAGGTGCTTCTACATCTATAAATCTCTAAATTCAGGCTCTTCAAGGTCAAGTCTCAACTCTGCAATCCTCCAATAACAACCTAACAGCTCAAGTGCAATCTCTCACTACACTAGTGCGGAGTCAATAGGCAGATATTCAAGCTTTGGTGGACTCCCACAAGCACTTATAAATGCAGAATTTTATTGCTTTGGGAGCCATCATGAGCAAGCTCAATATTCCATTGCGTGCACTTCCTAAGTCTGTGAGGCCTGATTACCAACTCCCCTACTCATGCATGTTCCCAAGACTAGAGGGAGATAGAAGCTAGGATTCAACAATCCAGGGATGCTGGTAAATCAAAGGAGCCTAGAAAATTTACTTCAATCACTCAAACTGCTCCAAGCTCTTTAAAAGCTCAAATCTCAAATGATGTTGGAAAAGAAAGACTTCTAAAGGCTACAGAAGGACCAAATCAAGGTCAAGAATTCAATGAACTTCTTGCAGTACTAAGGATGTCTCATCAAAATAAACTATATCACATACAAAAGAGCATTAGCCAAGACCATCAACTACATTAGGGCAGTAGTTGTGAATGTTGAAAACCATTTGCAGAAATGGATTATTGTAAATATTAATGATGGTGGTGTGGACAGATGTCTTCATGTGTCTCTTTCAAATCTCAGTACTCTAAGAGCATTTGAGCTGGATGTAGTGATTGACAAAGTACATGTAGTCATCACATAGGACACCCAACTACTTCATGAGCTCAAAAATGCATAGATAGCAGCTTTTCCTGAAGCCTATCTTTATCCAAATAAAGGAGTGCCCTACTCTGTTCAACAACCAAATAATGCAAACAGTTTATTGTTCCCAAAAACTGTGTCAAATCAAACATGAGGCTGATCATGACTCTTCAGTCTGATCTAAAGTACAAAAGGAACAAGAAGGCTGAAGATGAGGAGATGATAAGGATTATGGATAGGTATCTACTAAATGATGACACCAAATTTCCATATCTGAAATTCAATTTAAAAGATGCAAGGATGATGATGAACAGAAGCATGATGAGCAAAAACCTGTTGGTTCAAATCCAACTCAGTCTTCAAGAGCAATTGGAAGAAATGATAAGAAGCAAGATGAGAAGAAAGGTGATGACAAGAAAAGAGGAGAAGAAAGGAGAAGGAAGAAAAGGCAAGATGGCTCATAACCACAAAAGCAATCTTTACCAATCCAAACTAACCAAGCTCAACCCTCTAAGCCAATAAACTCAAATACTAAACCACCTCAAACCTTAAAGCCTAAATACTTGTACAAACAAACTGCTAACACCTTTCTGAAAAAACCAATCACCTCAAGCCAAACAATTCTCAAGAAAATCTCAAGCCTACCTTCTGTTAAGCCATCAACCAAAATTCACTACAAGATGTCTTGTGTCAAATCTTAAGCCTACCTTCCTAAGTAGATGTGCTGAATAGGTTGATTAAATGTAAATATAAGATGTCTTGTAATTCTGCACAAAAGAAATGGAGTCAAGTGATAAATGGATACCCGACGGATGATCAACAAAGCTACCCGACGGATGATCAACAAGGCTACCCGACGGATAACAAGCATGTACCTGACGGATTATCAATTCAAATATCTGTTAACAGTGACAACACAGTCACATGCGTTGAGTGTTTGCAAAAGTAATGTGGCAGCCTGTTTAGGATATGTTATTGGAACCCGAAGATAAAGTGTTATTAAAGATATTTCCATAGAAAGGTCTATCTAGATTCGAGAAGAAAGGAAAGCAAAGTCCCAGATATATTGGGCCATTCGAAGTATTAAAGCAAATTGGAAAAGTGGCATACGAGTTAGCGTTACCTCAGCAAATGCAACATCTTCATAACGTGTTTCACGTCTCTCTTCTAAAGAAGTATAATATGGATGCTAGTCATGTGATCGAACTGGAACCAGTGGAAATTCAGCAAGATCTATATTATATTGAACAACCTGTGCGAATCCTAGATCGAAAAGCAAAAGCGCTTAGAAATAAAGTGGTGCCTCTAGTTAGAGTTTTATGGAGAAATCCTAAGATAGAAGAATTAACTTGTGAATTAGAAAGTGAAATACGAGAGAAGTATCCTCATCTATTTGTTTAGACTAGATTCAGAGGACATAATCCTTTTAAGCGATAGATTGTAGCGACTAGGAATTTCGTGATGTAATAAAATGAATAAAGTATAGTTTTGTGTTATAATTACGGTTTATGTGGATTTATGTGAATAAATTAAAGGTTAAATGATTTTGTGGTTAATTGTCATTGTTGTATATTAGTAACTGGGAACGTAAAGTAACTCGTTCCAGTTTGATGAGTCAGCTAAGGGATTAAATTGTGTCATCGGGCCGTCAAGTTGAACGGAACCCTACTAAAAAGGGATTAAATTATTTAAGAGTGCGAATGTGAAATATATTTGATGATCTTGTAGAATATATTTCAAATATGAGATCTGTGGAATTTTTAAATGTTTTTAAAAGGATTTATAAGGATTTTATTGATCTTTAAACATTTTATAAAATTATAAAAATGTGATAGAGCTGTGAGATTGGTTTTATTGTCTTTAAAATAGTCCAAGGGACTTTTTAAAAATAAAAGTTGGATTTATGTTGACGTTTTGACATTTTAAAATGATTTTATGAAATGTATTCCAATTATTAGAGATTTGTTGTAAAATCCATTTTAAATAATCCATTTGTGCAATAATTTATTTAAAAATATAAGAGAAGAGCTAGATTTATGTTCTATTTAATAAAAATAAAAGTTTAGTTATTTATGAATAGTGTGGAGAGAAATTACATTATTTTAATTAGTTTTTTAAGTCAAAAATAGAAAAAGGAAAAAGGGGATTTTGCTAATTATCAAAATGCCCCTGGAATGTTTTATTTATACTCCCTCCTCTCCCCCTTTTCTTTATTTTCACTGTCTCTATTCATCTCTCTCTCGAACTCTCCTTTCGGTAAAACTCTCTCTCTCTCTCTCTCTCTCTCCTCTCGGTTCTTGGCTTCTCCATGGCCGAATTTCAATTTTTATCCCATATCTATTCTCCTCTAGTTATATATGTATGTATATGTGTTTGCATGTGAGAGTATGGCCATGTGTTGGTTCGAAAAAGACGAACCCCTTTCGGGTTCTTGCTTGATTCGAGTTGTTCTCCTAATCTCTTTCAAGAAAATGACTGATTGATTGCTTGCATATTGATTTTTACAGTGTTTTCAAGTTGTATCGGTGAGCTTTCGAGTTAGGGGCCAAAATCCGGCAATCCTGAACCCTTGCCGCCACCGGTGATGAACTCCGGTGAACCAATGGTGAGCCATCATATAATAACTGAACTTTAATAGTTAATAACCTCGATTTTTAGTATTGCATGTATAGATTTTTAAAGTACGAATGTTGTTTTCGGTTTTTAAAGAAATTAGTTCGAAAATTTGTTGTTAAACTTGGAAAATTTGTTGAATGTTTGAAGTTTGATTTGGGTTTAGAATAAATCGTGATATAAAGAGTGTGTATGTTGAGATTTATGAATGCATTCAAGGTTTTGTTCAAAACTTGTGTTTGGTTTCAGTTTTCAAAAAAAGAAATGGTTCAAAAGGTTGTTTATGGTTAGAATTTGATTTAAATCAAGTTTGATTTGTGGAAATTGACTTTGCATGTTGATTTAATAGTTGCATGTTGTTTTGATGGATTAGGGTCGTATGATGCTTTGGTTTTTAAGAAAGAAATGTATCAAATTACTTGGGTTCGTGATTTTGATAACTCGGTGATTGTAGTTCGATCTTAATGATTGTGGATAACTTGTTTGAGTTGAATAATGTGATATATAGGAATGTTATGATTTTGCTCATCAAGTTTAAGTCGAAATAAGATTTGAGTGTAATTTAGAAGTATGCATGATAACGATAAGTGGTTACATGATAATTTTGATTGGTTTGGTTATATTAATATGGATCGATTTTTTATAATAAAAGGGAGATACGTTGTTTTGGTGTCGAGCTATGCGAGTTAGTGATATTTGCTAATGTTAGGAATATGTTATGTACTTGATGATAAGCTAAATAAAATACCTTAGTAGATTTAACTTAATGAATATTGTAACACCCGACGGATGATCAATTATAGTCCCGACGGATGATTCAATATAGTCCCGACGGATGACTAATTGATATCCATCGGGTGAGTAGCTTATGTAACAATAAGCACTGTAGCACATTTCTGCAAACAACTTTGTATAGATTATGTAGTAGCTTATGAATCATGTAGACTACTAGTAGATGTGTTGAATAGGTTGATTAAATGTAAATATAAGATGTCTTGTAAATCTGCACAAATGAAATGGAGTCAAGTGATAAATGGATACCCGACGGATGATCAACAAAGCTACCCGACGGATGATCAACAAGGCTACCCGACGGATAACAAGCATGTACCTGACGGATTATCAATTCAAATATCTGTTAACAGTGACAACACAGTCACATGCGTTGAGTGTTTGCAAAAGTAATGTGGCAGCCTGTTTAGCAGGGTTTTGAGAACAAAGAAGCATTATCATTTCCATGCTATTATGAAGATATTCAAAGTTGTTGGAATAGAGTAGTGAAGCGGCATGGAGTTAGACTTGATAGGTTTTGTTTTATTATCTTGTCTTATTATCATGTAAACTTGGTGATATATAAACCAAGTGTAGCTAGTAGAACAAACTAACTAAGCAAACACATTTTTAGCAGAGAAACATTTGTAAGCTGTATTCTGTAGAATTTCTCTGTAGTTTTGTTTGTTCACTTGTAAAGCAGTTGTGAGCTATCCAACTTTATAGGGTTCTCTTGATATATATATATATATATATATATATATATATATATATATATATATATATATCTAGTGAATACATCAAATCCACCAGAAAATTTTAAAGACCTGAGTTTTTACTACTTTATGTTTGATTTACTTAACTCTGTAATTCCGCACTTTACAAATCAAATAATTAGATATAAATTGAGTTAGAACCATTTTTCATAAATTTTAAAAAGAAGCCAGAATTACATTCAACCCCCCCTTCTGTAATTCTTGTTGTATTGTTAGGGAATAACAATTGGTATCAGAGCAAGCTCTTGAAGTAAAAAGAGTTTAAAGATCACAACAAACAGCAAGATGAACAAGAAGGATGTTGGAGTGAAGATTCCATTTCGGGACAAAGACAATTATAACCACTGCAAGGTGAAGATGCACCTACATCTTCTTTCTCAAGATGAGGCTTATGTGGATTGCATAGAAAGAGGTCCTCATGTACCAATGAGAGCTGCAGCAGGGAATGAACCATCTGTTCCCAAGCCTAGGCATGAATGATCAGATCCTGATATTGAGCAAGTCAGGGAAGACAAGAAGGCCATGAATATATTGTCCAATGGAGTTGATGGTGATATGTTTGATAACATCATTAACTGCAAAACGGCCAAGGAGGTTTGGGACACAATTCAGATTATCTATGATGGTACTGAGCAAGTAAGGGAGAATAAGATGCAGCTGCTAATTCAGCAATATGAGCATTTTCATTGTGAAGATAGTGAGTCTCTCACTGACATTTTTAGTAGGTTTCAAAAACTACTAAACGCTCTAAAGTTGCATGGAAGAGTCTATCAGACAAAAGACTCCAATCTCAAGTTCCTCAGATCTCTTCTAAAGGAATGGAAACCAATGACAGACTCACTGAGAAACTCTCAAGACTATAAGGAGTTTACTTTGGAGAGACTACATGGCATCCTAAAAACTTATGAGCTTGGAATAGGGCAAGATGAGAGGATGGATAAAGGAAGGAAGAAAGGAGGGTCCATAGCACTGGTTGCTGAGTTGGAGAAAGAGAAAGAGGTGAAGGTAGAAGTTGTTGAGTCTACTTCAAAGGTCTGTGAGAACAAGGGCAAGGGGCTGGTAGCTGAAACTGAAGATCATTTGAGCCAAGATGATATGGATGATATTGATGAACATCTTGCATTTCTTTCCAGAAGATTTTCCAAGCTCAAGTTCAAGAAGAACTATGGAGCAGCTAAGCCAAGTAGAAACATGGTGGATAAATCAAAATCTAAATGTTTTAAATGTGGCTTGGAAGGGCATTTTACCAGTGAGTGTGGAAAGTCAGATTCCATCAAAAAGAAGTTTGAGCCTGTGGATTATAAACAGAACTATTTTGAGTTGCCCAAGCAAAAGGAAATAGCTTTCATTACATAAGAAAATGACTGGGCAGCAGATGGACTGGATGAGGATAAAGATGTCAGCTATGTCAATCTAGTCCTAATGGCCAAGTCTAATAAAATAGAAACATGCTCTTCAAGTAATAATGGAAACAGAAAGAATCTTTGGTATCTGGAGAGTGGTTGCTCAAGGCACATGACTGAAGATTCTACCCTGCTCACAGAGTTCAAGGAGAGAGTTGGTCCAAGTATTACTTTTGGAGATGACAGCAAGGGTTATACTATGGGATATGGCTTGATTTCAAAAGATAATGTCATCATTGAGGAGGTTGCCCCTGTGGATGGTCTCAAGCATAATTTGCTGAGTATCATCCAGCTTTGTGATAAGGGCAATTCAGTAACCTTCAATTCAGAAGCCTGTGTTGTGACTAACAAAAGAAGCAACAAAGTGGTTCTCACTGGAGTGAGAAAAGGAAATGTGTACCTAGCTAACTTCAACTCATCAAGTGCAGAATCTGTCACTTGTCTTCTCAGTAAAGCAAGTCAAGATGAAAGTTGGATGTGGTACAGAAGCTGTCCCATCTAAACTTCAAGACCATGAATGAGCTTGTCAAGAAAGAACTGGTTAGAGGTATTCCTCAAGTGGAATTTTCTAAGGATGGACTGTGTGATGCCTGCCAAAAAGGGAAGCAGATCAAAGCATCATTCAGAAAGAAGCTTGATTCAACAATTGAAGAACCTTTACAATTGCTTCATATGGATCTATTTGGACCAGTCAATGTGTTGTCCATCTCAAGGAAAAGATTTTGCCTAGTAATTGTAGATGATTTCTTAAAGTTCTCTTGGACATATTTCCTAAAGTATAAAGATGAGGCTAGTGAAATCATCATCAATCACATGAGACAAGTCAACAATCATCCTGATTTCAAGGTAAGATGAATCAGGAGTGACAATGGAACTGAGTTCAAGAATTCTGTGATAGGATCGTTTTGTGAAGAAAATGGGATAATGCATGAGTTTTCTGCAGCAAGAACTCCACAACAAAATGAAGTGGTAGAAAGGAAAAACAGATCTCTTATTGAAGCTCCAAGGACAATGCTTGAAGAATTAAAATTACCAACATATTTTTGGGCTGAAGCTGTGAATACTGGCTGCTACACTCAGAATATCTCTTTGGTGAATCAAGCAAAGTGCATGACACCATATCAATTGTTCAAGAATAAGAAACCAACTCTAAATTTTCTTCATGTCTTTGGCTGCAAATGTTATATCTTGAGAAACCAAAATGATCAACATGGGAAGTTTGATGCTAAAGCAGATGAAGGAATTTTTGTTAGATATGTTGTGGAAAAAGCATATAGAATCTACAATCTTAGAACCGACATTGTTATGGAATCAATACATGTTGTGTTTGATGATAAAAAGATTGAAGGACTACAAGATGAAGATTCTCATGAAAGTCTCAAATTTGACAATGTAGAGATGGTTAGTTGTAAGAACCCTGATTTTTTTGTAATATTTTAAAACTTCTGTGAATAGTAACTTGAGCTGATTAAGTAATACATATGGGGATCATCATAAAATGAATAGTGGAATTTTGAGAATCCGAGATCATATTCTTGTTTATCGAGGAAAATAAGTGAATGTAAAAGCCGATGGAATTCGAAGATTTATGATTATACTACGTTTTTTCGTATCCGTAAAGAATGGCGTAGAACCGGGAATACTACATGAAATAAATAATATATCAAGGTGTTTCTATGATCAAGAGAAGGAATGGAATTGGTTATAGTATTATAAGCGATAAAAGAAATCGCTACGAAACAAGTCGTTATACGTGGAAACTATCGGAATGGAACGACGATTGCGTTTACGATAAATAAAGGAATGAGAAATTAAATCCCATGCAAGTTGGCCATGCATAACCAAGTCTTAACTAGTAGTTAGGAGTGTAACTAGATGATTAGAAGTTAACTAGAATAGTTAGTGGAATAGTGTTGAATAGTGATGGGAGACAAACAAGTACACAAGCCATACTTCTCCCTTTTCTCACTTCATCACACAATCAAACCAACCTATACCTTTGTCAAATTATTATCAAATCTGCTGCATACATCCCATATATTCATTATACACTCCCACACTTCATCCACAAAAGAAAACAACCCTCTTTTCCCTCACTTAAAGCTCTCCCATTTTACATTCCAGCAGTTCGGATTTTCTGAGCAAGGGAGAAAGAAAAATTCATAACTCAAAATGTACGCATTCAAATGTCATGAAATTTTTACCATAGCTTCTATATATCTTGGGTAAGATTCGTAACAATTTTCAGCCTCAAATTAGTTTTTTTCAATTTTATAAAAATATTTGAATGAGGTGCTGAAAAGTAACTCCAAAATTCTAACTTGTTTCTTGGTTTTGTTTCTTAAGGATCTAGCCCTTCTAAGTGTTTTTCAAGCAAACCAAGCCCTAATCACCTTAGTACTAACCCTCCTAGTGCTCAATAAGGTATAACTTCCAACTCTTTAAAGTTTTAAGGGTGGTTTAAGAGTTATTTATGATGTAGTATCAAGATCCAAGAGTTTGTGTATGTGTAAGGTTGTTTTACTCATATTCTTGCTAAGTACTTGAGTTTTTGAGTTGTGATGCTTATATTTGATGATAGATAAAGTATATAAGGTGTATGTGGGTGGATCTTGAGAAGTAAGAAGTGTTGTGTTGGTCATAAGTAGTGATTGTGTCAAGAACAAGTAGTAGAAATGGAATATGGAGCCTATTGCAATTGGTCTGCATTCTGCAGTGTATTCGGCCATGTAAATGTTTGAAATTTGTGAGTCACTGGCCATAACTGGGTAGATCTTGATTTGTAGTTTCTGTACATGTGTGGATCGTCACGAGAGGATTTACGGTTTAAAAGTTATGATCGTTTTAGTGTAGAGCGTTCATACGAAAAGCCAACTGCGCATAGGCCACTTGCTTAATAATTTTGAAAGGCTAAAAATGATTTCGAAAATTTGGAAAAATCATGATAATTAAATAATGCAGCAAGGAAGACTGTCCAAAAAGAATTTTAAGAAAATATTAATTTTTCGATTTTATAAAAATGTTTTAGTAAAGCGAATCGATAATCGCGTACTAACTAAGATCGTTGGTTATTGATTTTAGATCGCCAACAAAAGCCCCGAGACCATACCACTCCTAGCACTCGAGGCAAGTTTACGAAACCCTAACACAAATTATCCATGCAATATATACTTTTGTGATATTGATGCCATGATTTACAATTCGAAAATATATGCTTGTCTTTGATATCAATACATTCCAATTATGTGATTATTTACGGAGACGAACTTCGTTTTATACGAGTATGAGAAATTGAAACGTAATTTTAATATAATACAAGATAGTGGGAGTCAGAGATAGTTTTAAATCAATTTAATCCCGGAACGAGCCGGACGCGGAAAATTTCGATTTCAATAAATAAAGTACTTTCGCGTAACATACATATCAAACGAGCGATTGAGATTTGATTTATAACTAAAAGAGGTAATCGAATACTCACTCAAGGGATATCCTACTTGACTATTTATTTATAAGTAATACCTAAAGAGTTACTAAAATATCCGGAAAATACTTAAAGTAATATTGAAAAGTTTTTAAATCAATTCACTCTATCTAAAACGTATGTAACCATTCGAAGGATAATTATAAGATGTCGAATCCCGTCTTAAGTATTTAATTAAGATTTTTATCAATTCATTGAACCTTATTAAGAAATATTTTGTACTTAAGGTTTTATCAATTCATTGGACCCTTCTTAAAAATATTATGAGACCGTAAATATTTAATATTACGTACCTCAAAAAAAAAATCATTTAAAAATAGACATAGTTCCCAAGGATACTTTCTAAATTATTCAAAATTTCTCGGAAGAGATCAATCATCTGAAACTTATCAAAACCTTAGGGAACTTAGTCTAGAAGCATGAAGGTTTTGCTTTCTCGCTCAATGAAAAACAAGTGAACAATATATGTAAAACTCTACTACGGTTAAGGGTAGAAAACGATTTTAAATTCAAAACTCCGACAACTCCCAAGAATCAATTGTAATAAAAGTGACCGATAAATTACCTTGTTTAAAGGTCAACTGAGAACGATCTATTCCTTCGATAAAGGATTTTATGTAAATGATATAATTGTTTTGGGACTGGAATGTGGCTTACCCGGCACAGAGAGGTATCGGGTAGTGACCAAGCGCGGAGTGGCGCAGTATACAGTTATGTGGTCTCTGTGACCATTGACTTTCGGACTTGCACGGAAATGGGCAACCATCGTGTAATATCTTGATAAGCCCAAAGGCGGCTAGGTTTGTATTCCTTCTACTAGTAGAGAAAATTTCGTATTCGGCTGATCACCGGTACGTGGTTTATTCCAGTATAGTCCCTTCCTCCACTTTGGATAAATTGTTGTGAAACCTACAACAGAAGGCCGATAAGGCTGAGTTTTAAATAAAGATGTTGATGTACATATATCACATCCATATGAGAATCTTGGTTCAAGCATCATATTGAGATTTTGAGATAAAATAAGTACGAGTATAAGCCGATTAAACTGATACAGTTAAAGTTGAGTTTTTCATAAAATTGACAAGCATATAAACTTTTAGAAACCTTGGTTATACAATGCCTAATGGTTGTTTTTCCCTAAATGATTATATTGAGATAATGGATATCTATATCTTGCTGAGCATTAGTGCTCACTCTTGCTTTTATAAATATCATATCACAACAGATTACCAGCATGGCCCGAACCAGGATGACTGCCCGCAAACGGGTAGGGGACGCCCGTGAGTACCGTAGACTGTTCGTCCGCCAGCCACCTCAGGTAGACGAATAGAGATAGTTTCCGTTTGAGTACTTGAACCAAGACTATTTGTGACCCGAGTCAGTCTCATGTAGAGCTGTTCTCGGCATTCACTCTTTTGAGATAATTTCCTTTGGTCTGTAATAACTTAAATACTTTAACGTTAATTTAGTAATATTTCTAAGCATATAACCTGTGTGTGTGTGAGTTTGGTTAAAAGGTCGAGTAATGATGTGAAAAGAGGATCAATTATTTATTAGTCAATATTAAATGATCGTAACGACCCGAATTCCCGACCTTGAATTTGGGGGTGTTACAGAAAAGAAATGATATGAAAAGAGGATTAATTATTTATTAGTCAATATTAAGTGATCGTAACGACCCGAATTCCCGACCTTGAAGTTGGGGGTGTTACAGAAATGGTATCAGAGCCCTAGGTTATAAGTCTCAGAAACGTTAGGTGAATCAACTGAATCAACTGAATCTATGAACTAGAACTCACATAGAGTTCGTAGTCGGGCTACGAGGGTAGCACTGACATTAAGAACCCTTAGGGGTGATTTAAGTATCCAAGGATAGTAATACGTGTGTTAAATGACTTGTAGGTACCCGATGTGTTAGACCCTGAGGCTGTAGAGGCGTACGAGAGAGAGCATGATGAGGCCCTTTTAGCTGAGATCGAGGTAGCAGACCCTGCCCCCACTGTGGGCTTAGAGGTATTCGAGTACCCGGAGACTGACCCTGAGGAGGACTCGGAGGAGGACCCCACTGAGCCAGACACTGAGATAGCCCCTCCTGAGGATATTCCATACGGCAACACGGAGGTTTCGTCTCCAGAGATGATGAGGGTGGATGTGCATCAGAGGTCGATAGAGCGTTTGTTAGATCGGATCTCAGCAGCCCAGGCTTGAGTCGCTGAGCTCGAGAGCGAGACGGGAGTAGCAGATTTGATGGATAGGATGATAGCTCTGCAGGCTAGAGTCACTACACTGACTGAGGAGTTAGAGGCGGAGCTAGGGGCAGCCACCCCAGTGAGGACACCCACCTCGTCCCCTGTACCAGTTAGTCCCGCACGGACTGAGACCGACGACGGCATGGACCCTATTCTTGACGGTGTGGCAGCGACTCCTGCAAATTCCCCACTTCCACCACCCCTACCAGTCATATCCCTAGCAGTTCACGACTGGGTGGTAGGTCGCTATGCTACTGATCTGACAGCGGCTGAGGCCCGTATTGCCGAGCTGAGGGACCAGCTTTCCATCGAGCGGCACATGAGGATAGAGGCCCGAGGCAAGCGAGGATACCCCAGCGCCCGACGCGTGCGCAAGACCATTCGCCGCATAGAGCAGAGGACCATCGGTAGGATTCACCGCTTATCCCCCCCCAGCGTGACTTGGTGAGTAGGCGCGAGGTTATTAGGGTTGTGGTTCGCGCTATGAGGCGGATTCGTGATGTTACTCATGGCTAGTGGACACTGTTAGTAGTTGGTTGTTGTTCCTCAGTGATGGTACTTAGTTGTTTTGTGATAGTTGTTCTGGGTTGTTGTCTTTGATAGTGCCACCAGCTAAGGATTATTGTATTAAGGCAGATTGTACTTTTATTATTCAGTATGTTGTACCTAGACCCGGCGTATGGCCAAATTATGTATAATTATCATGTTGTTTAGTTGCGATTTCTAGATTGTGGTTTAATCTTCTTTCATACCTGCATAATTACATACTGTCATAACAAATCAGGGAGCATGAGAATTGGCAAGTGGAAACAACCTAAATAAGTTTATGTAACAGGAAAATGCCGCCAAGGAGAATAGTAACAAGAACTCGCCCGGCTGCATCTGGAGGCCAGGGTAGTAATAATGAGCAAGAGCATCGAGCACAGACCCCACCATTAAGATTTAACAAAGAACGAAATGAGTATGATGATGAGGACTATGAGGAGTCAGAGGCTGAAGATACTCAGGGGATGGAAATGCCAGTGAACCCTATGGAGCAGTTTATAGAACTTCTGAGGCAAAACCTGCAGCAGCAACGACCACCCCAGCAACCCCAGCAGGCCATGGCTAATGCATTTAAATCTTTCAAGTCGGTCAAGCCCCCAGAGTTTCACGGTGTTACTGACCCAGTTCAGGCCAGGGCTTGGCTAAAAGAGGTAGAAAAGACCTTTGAGCGAATCGGCACTGAAGAAGCCCACAAGACTAATTTTGCCACTTATCTCTTAAAGGGTGAGGCTAACTATTGGTGGGAAGCCAAGAAAAATATGGAGCCCCAAGGGATTGTTACTTGGGAAAGATTCACTGAGTTATTTTTAAAGAAGTATGTCCCGAAGTTTATGGAGGTTCAGATGCAGCGAAAGTTCCTAGAGCTGAAACAAGAAAATATGAGCGTAGCGGAATATGAAGCTAAGTTCACAGAATTGTCGAGGTTTGTGCCACAACTGGTGGGTACCGAAGAGCAAAAGGCTGAGAGATTTCAACAGGGATTGAAGCAGTGGATTCAGAACAAGCTGGCAATTCTGGAGATAACTGACTATGCCACCCTAGTGCAGAAGGCCACGATAGCTGAAGCAGGGAGTGAAATGAGCCAGAAAATGAAGCAAACTAAGAAGCGAAAGTTTGATGGTCAAAGCCGGAGTGTGGGATGGGGAAGCTTCCCTAGTAAGTTTGTCAGGGGGACGGCCTCCCAACCCAACCGCAGTACAGGATTCGGGGGATCAGGGGGCGTGAGTGTGGCCCGGAGCGGGAACCAGACGGGAATGTCTTATCATAGCCAACCACGACCCCCTCTGCCAGAATGCAAGAGCTGTGGTAAGAAGCATTCTGGGCAATGTATGTAGAAACCAGTGACATGCTTTAAATGTGGTAAGGTGGGGCACTATGCCACAACTTGTAACCAAGAAGCGGCTAAGTGTTTCCAGTGCGGAAAGACAGGACACATGAGGAAGGACTGCCCTGCGGCGGCCCCAGCTAGCTCAAGGGGTAGTGTAGCTGCATCTAACAGAGTGCCGACTGCCAAAACCTTTAATATGACTGTGAAAGATGCCGTGAGGAACACCAATGTTATAGCAGGTACGCTCCTCCTAAACTCCAATTCCGCCAATGTGCTATTTGATTCTGGAGCTACTAAGTCTTTCGTGTCTAAGGAATTTGCTGAAAAATTGAACTTAAAAGTGGAACCTTTGAAAGAATCTTTGCAAGTGGAAATAGCTAATCAAGAGATTATCCCTGTAAATCAAGTTTATGCTAACTGCAACCTAGAATTAGGTGGAGTAAGATACCCAGTAGATTTAATTCCCTTTCGACTAGGGGAGTTTGATGTGATATTAGGAATGGATTGGCTATCTAGAAACCATGCCCAGATTGATTGTGAGGGGAAGAAAGTAAAATTGAAAACACCTAGTGGTAAGAGTGTAATAATTAAGGGGCAATGGCAAACCAAGAAGTTTCTAACTATGGTGCAGACCAAAAGACTTTTAAGGCAAGGATGTGAGGCCTACTTGGCTCACGTGGTGGATACCAAACGAGAAACCCCTGAGATCCACACCATACCCGTAGTTAACGAGTTTGAGGATGTATTTCCCAAGGATCTTCCCGGACTACCTCCGGATCGGGAGATAGAATTTGCCATTGATTTAGCTCCCGGCACGGCACCAGTATCAAAGGCCCCGTATCGTTTGGCCCCCGTCGAGATGAAAGAGTTGGCTGATCAACTGCAAGATCTATTGGATAAAGGAATGATTAGACCAAGTGTGTCCCCGTGGGGTGCACCCGTATTATTTGTGAAGAAGAAGGACGGCAGCATGAGACTGTGCATCGATTATCGAGAGCTGAACAAGCTGACCATTAAGAACAAGTACCCATTGCCAAGAATAGATGACCTCTTTGACCAACTAAAGGATGCCACGTGTTTTTCCAAGATTGACCTTAGGACAGGTTATCATCAACTTAAGATCAAACCGGAAGATATACCTAAGACTGCATTTCGCACTAGGTACGGACATTATGAGTTCCTGGTTATGTCATTTGGTTTGACTAACGCGCCCGCGGCTTTCATGGATCTGATGAACAGAGTCTTTAAGAAGTATCTGGACGAATGCGTGATAGTCTTCATCGATGATATTCTAATTTACTCTAGGTCGGAGGAGGAACATGCGGAACACCTCAGGATAGTATTGGAAATCTTACGGAAAGAAAAATTGTATGCCAAATTCTCAAAGTGTGAATTTTGGTTGAAAGAAATTCAGTTTTTGGGTCATGTGATTAGTAAGGAAGGAATTCTCGTAGACCCCGCAAAGATAGAAGCTGTCGCTAATTGGGAACAACCAACCACGTCCACCGAGGTCAGAAGCTTCATTGGACTGGTCGGGTATTATCGAAGGTTTGTAAAGGATTTCGCCAAGATAGCAGGCCCGTTGACTAGACTTACTCGGAAAACAGAAAAGTTTGTTTGGACGGAGAAATGTGAGGAGAGCTTCCAAGAATTGAAGAAAAGGTTGGTATCGGCCCCAGTGTTGGCCCTACCAGATGATAAAGGGAACTTTGTGATTTATAGTGATGCGTCCCATAAGGGTTTGGGATGTGTGCTGATGCAGCACGGTAAGGTGATTGCCTATGCATCCAGGCAATTAAAGGAATATGAAGTGAGGTACCCCACCCATGACTTAGAATTAGCCGCCATAGTGTTTGCCCTTAAGATGTGGAGACATTACCTATACGGAGAAAAGTGTGAAATTTATACTGACCACAAGAGTCTTAAATATATCTTCACCCAGAAGGAGCTAAACATGAGGCAGAGAAGGTGGTTAGAATTGATTAAGGACTACGACTGCGAAATTCTTTATCACCCGGGGAAGGCCAATGTGGTGGCCGATGCCCTTAGTCGTAAGGAAAGATTGAAAAGGATCACCACGTCAGAGGATTTGATCAGAGAATTTGACAAGTTAGAGATTGAGGTCAAGGTTGCTGAGCCAGGGACCGAAGGTTTGTATGAGATGGTTATGCGACCGGAGCTACTGGAAAAGATTAGGCGATGCCAAGAAATAGTGTTGAGGGAGAACAAGGAACTGGTAAGCGGAGAGGAGGCCAAGTGTGACCCAGACGAGAAAGGAATCAGGAGGCATGCCTACAGGATATGGGTCCCTAACGTCCAAGAACTAAAGGATGAAATTTTACGGGAAGGACACAGCTCTAGATATACGGTCCACCCAGGAAGCACTAAAATGTACCAAGATTTGAAAGAGTACTACTGGTGGCCTAACATGAAGAAGGATGTAGCGGAGTGGGTCAGTAAGTATATGACCTGTCAGAGAGTAAAGGCAGAACACCAGCGACCAAGCGGACTCTTGCAACCCTTAGAAATTCCGATGTGGAAATGGGAGCAGATAGCTATGGATTTTGTGGTAGGATTACCCCGAACTAAGACTAACCATGATGCAATATGGGTAATTGTAGACCGACTAACCAAGTCAACGCACTTTCTCCCAATCAAGGAAACCTACACAGTGGATAGATTAGTGGAGCTATATATTAAAGAAATTGTGGTAAGGCATGGAGTGCCAGTAGCTATCGTACCTGACCGAGATCCTCGATTCAACTCCAGATTTTGAAGGAGCTTTCAGGAATGCCTAGGAACCAAACTAAACATGAGCACCGCTTACCATCCGCAAACAGATGGACAAAGTGAGCGAACCATCCAGACATTGGAGGACATGTTGAGAATGTGTGTAATTGATTTTAAGGGTTCTTGGGATGAACACCTGTCTTTGATAGAGTTTGCTTACAACAATAATCATCATGCGAGTATCGGAATGCCCCCATACGAGGCGTTGTATGGCCGAAGGTGTCGTTCGCCCTTGTATTGGGATGAAGTAGGTGAGAGAAAGTTACTAGGTCCCGATTTGGTGCAAAGGACAAGGGACATAGTTCAATTAGTCAGAGGACGCAAAGCAGCAGCCCAAGACCGACAGTGTAAATACGCCGATCTGGCACGGAAGGACAGAGAGTATGAAGTGGGTGACCAGGTGTTTCTGAAAGTGTCACCATGGAAAGGATTGATGAGATTTGGGAAGAAGGGGAAGCTGAGCCCCCGTTATATTGGACCTTTCGAGATTCTAAGACGGATAGGACCCGTGGCATACGAGTTAGCTTTACCTCCAAATCTTTAGCAGGTCCATAATGTTTTTCATGTATCAATGTTGAGGAAGTATAATGCGGATGCCAAACATATAGTGGAGCATGAGCAAGTAGACCTTCAAGCAGATATGTCCTATGTTGAGCAGCCAGTCGAAATCATTGACCGAAAAGAGCAAGTACTCCGGAATAAGAGTGTCAATCTAGTCAGAGTCTTATGGAGGCATCACAACATCGAGGAGTCGACTTGGGAATTAGAGAGTCACATGCAAGAAAAGTACCCCCATCTATTTGTGGATTGATTCCGGGACGGAATCCTTTTAAGGGGGGAGACTGTAAGAACCTTGATTTTTTTGTAATATTTTAAAACTTCTGTGAATAGTAACTTGAGCTGATTAAGTAATATGTATGGGGATCATCATAAAATGAATAGTGGAATTTTGAGAATCCGAGATCATATTCTTGTTTATCGAGGAAAATAAGTGAATGTAAAAACCGACGGAATTCGAAGATTTATGATTATACTACGTTTTTTCGTATCCGTAAAGAATGGCGTAGAACCGGGAATACTACATGAAATAAATAATATATCAAGGTATTTCTATGATCAAGAGAAGGAATGGAATTGGTTATAGTATTATAAGCGATAAAAGAAATCGCTACGAAACAAGTCGTTATACGTGGAAACTATCGGAATGGAACGACGATTGCGTTTACGATAAATAAAGGAATGAGAAATTAAATCCCATGCAAGTTGGTCATGCATAACCAAGTCTTAACTAGTAGTTAGGAGTGTAACTAGATGATTAGAAGTTAACTAGAATAGTTAGTGGAATAGTGTTGAATAGTGATGGGAGACAAACAAGTACACAAGCCATACTTCTCCCTTTTCTCACTTCATCACACAATCAAACCAACCTATACCTTTGCCAAATTATTGTCAAATCTGCTGCATACATCCCATATATTCATTATACACTCCCACACTTCATCCACAAAAGAAAACAACCCTCTTTTCCCTCACTTAAAGCTCTCCCATTTTACATTCCAGCAGTTCGGATTTTCTGAGCAAGGGAGAAAGAAAAATTCATAACTCAAAATGTACGCATTCAAATGTCATGAAATTTTTACCATAGCTTCTATATATCTTGGGTAAGATTCGTACCAAATTTCAGCCTCAAATTAGGTTTTTTCAATTTTATAAAAATGTTTGAATGAGGTGCTGAAAAGTAACTCCAAAATTCTAACTTGTTTCTTGGTTTTGTTTCTTAAGGATCTAGCCCTTCTAAGTGTTTTTCAAGCAAACCAAGCCCTAATCACCTTAGTACTAACCCTCCTAGTGCTCAATAAGGTATAACTTCCAAATCTTTAAAGTTTTAAGGGTGGGTTTAAGAGTTATTTATGATGTAGTGTCAAGATCCAAGAGTTTGTGTATGTGTAAGGTTGTTTTACTCATATTCTTGCTAAGTACTTGAGTTTTTAAGTTGTGATGCTTGTATTTGATGATAGATAAAGTATATAAGGTGTATTTGGGTGGATCTTGAGAAGTAAGAAGTGTTGTGTTGGTCATAAGTAGTGATTGTGTCAAGAACAAGTAGTAGAAATGGAATATGGAGCCTATTGCACTTGGTCTGCCTTCTGCAGTGTATTCGGCCATGTAAATGTTTGAAATTTGTGAGTCACTGGACATGACTAGGTAGATCTTGATTTGTAGTTTCTGTACATGTGTGGATCGTCATGAGAGGATTTACGGTTTAAAAGTTATGATCGTTTTAGTGTAGAGCGTTCATACGAAAAGCCAACTGCGCATAGGCCACTTGCTTAATAATTTTGAAAGGCTAAAAATGATTTCAAAAATTTGGAAAAATCATGATAATTAAATAATGCAGCAAGGAAGACTGTCCAAAAAGAATTTTAAGAAAATATTAATTTTTCGATTTTATAAAAATGTTTTAGTAAAGCGAATCGATAATCGCGTACTAACTAAGATCGTTGGTTATTGATTTTAGATCGCCAACAAAAGCCCCGAGACCATACCACTCCTAGCACTCGAGGCAAGTTTACGAAACCCTAACACAAATTATCCATGCAATATATACTTTTGTGATATTGATGCCATGATTTACAATTCGAAAATATATGCTTGTCTGTGATATCAATACATTCCAATTATGTGATTATTTACGGAGACGAACTTCGTTTTATACGAGTATGAGAAATTGAAACGTAATTTTAATATAATACAAGATAGTGGGAGTCGGAGATAGTTTTAAATCAATTTAATCCCGGAACGAGCCGGACGCGGAAAATTTCGATTTCAATAAATAAAGTACTTTCGCGTAACATACATATCAAACGAGCGATTGAGATTTGATTTATAACTAAAAGAGGTAATCGAATACTCACTCAAGGGATATCCTACTTGACTATTTATTTATAAGTAATACCTAAAGAGTTACTAAAATATCCGGAAAATACTTAAAGTAATATTGAAAAGTTTTTAAATCAATTCACTCTATCTAAAACGTATGTAACCATTCGAAGGATAATTATAAGATGTCGAATCCCGTCTTAAGTATTTAATTAAGATTTTTATCAATTCATTGAACCTTATTAAGAAACATTTTGTACTTAAGGTTTTATCAATTCATTGGACCCTTCTTAAAAATATTATGAGACCGTAAATATTTAATATTACGTACCTCAAAAAAAATAATCATTTAAAAATAGACATAGTTCCCAAGGATACTTTCTAAATTATTCAAAATTTCTCGGAAGAGATCAATCATCTGAAACTTATCAAAACCTTAGGGAACTTAGTCTAGAAGCATGAAGGTTTTGCTTCCTCGCTCAATGAAAAACAAGTGAACAATATATGTAAAACTCTACTACGGTTAAGGGTAGAAAATGATTTTAAATTCAAAACTCCGACAACTCCCAAGAATCAATTGTAATAAAAGTGACCGATAAATTACCTTGTTTAAAGGTCAACTGAGAACGATCTATTCCTTCGATAAAGGATTTTATGTAAATGATATAATTGTTTTGGGACTGGAATGTGGCTTACCCGGCACAGAGAGGTATCGGGTAGTGACCAAGCGCGGAGTGGCGCAGTATACAGTTATGTGGTCTCTGTGACCATTGACTTTCGGACTTGCACGGAAATGGGCAACCATCGTGTAATGTCTTGATAAGCCCAAAGACGGCTAGGTTTGTATTCCTTCTACTAGTAGAGAAAATTTCGTATTCGGCTGATCACCGGTACGTGGTTTATTCCAGTATAGTCCCTTCCTCCACTTTGGATAAATTGTTGTGAAACCTACAACAGAAGGCCGATAAGGCTGAGTTTTAAATAAGGATGTTGATGTACATATATCACATCCATATGAGAATCTTGGTTCAAGCATCATATTGAGATTTTGAGATAAAATGAGTACGAGTATAAGCCGATTAAACTGATACAGTTAAAGTTGAGTTTTTCATAAAATTGACAAGCATATAAACTTTTAGAAACCTTGGTTATACAATGCCTAATGGTTGTTTTTCCCTAAATGATTATATTGAGATAATGGATATCTATATCTTGCTGAGCATTAGTGCTCACTCTTGCTTTTATAAATATCATATCACAACAGATTACCAGCATGGCCCGAACCAGGATGACTGCCCGCAAACGGGTAGGGGACGCCCGTGAGTACCGTAGACTGTTCGTCCGCCAGCCACCTCAGGTAGACGAATAGAGATAGTTTCCTTTTGAGTACTTGAACCAAGACTATTTGTGACCCGAGTCAGTCTCATGTAGAGCTGTTCTCGGCATTCACTCTTTTGAGATAATTTCCTTTGGTCTGTAATAACTTAAATACTTTAACGTTAATTTAGTAATATTTCTGAGCATATAACCTGTGTGTGTGTGAGTTTGGTTAAAAGGTCGAGTAATGATGTGAAAAGAGGATTAATTATTTATTAGTCAATATTAAGTGATCGTAACGACCCGAATTTCCGACCTTGAATTTGGGGGTGTTACATTAGTGATGATGAAAGTGATCAGGAAACAATGACAAAGGATATTGCAGAAAAATCTACTACTAATGAAGCACAAAATTCAACATCTATCGAGTTGCAAAATGCTTCATCCGTCGAGAGACAATCGGCGTTATCCGTCGGGAGATAATCAGCTTCATCCGTCGGAACTCAAAATGCACCATCCATCGGGTCGTCAAAAGAAGCTGAAAGTCAGAGTAGATCACTTACAGAAAGTTTCCCTTTCTCAAATCAAAGATATATAAACTCAGGGGGAGTTTCTAATAATCAAAACTCAGTTACACATCAAGACAACAATGAGGCCTCTTCATCTAGAGCTAATCTACCTCAACAAAGAAAATGAACAAAAGATCACCCCTTTGAGCTCATCACTGGTGATGTATCTTCTAGAGTTCAAACAAGGAGAGCAACTCAAGAAGAATGTCTATGTAGCAGCTTCCTATCTAAGGAAGAACCAAAGAAGGTAGAAAAAGCTTTGTTGGATCCTGATTGGATTTTAGCTATGCAGGAGGAGCTAAACCAATTTGAAAGGAATAAAGTATGGAAGCTGGTACCCAAGCCTAAAGAAAAGAATCCAATTGACACCAAATGGGTATTCAGAAATAAGATGGATGAAAATGGCATAGTGGTCAGGAACAAAGCTAGATTGGTTGATAAGGGCTATTGTCAACAAGAAGGAATAGATTTTGATGAAACTTTTGCTCCTGTTGCAAGACTTGAAGCCATCAGAATTTTCTTAGCCTATGCAGCTCATGCCAATTTCAAGGTCTATCAAATGGATGTCAACAATGCATTTCTGAATGGAGATTTAGAGGAGGAAGTTTATGTTAGTCAGCCTCCTAGTTTTGAAGATCCAAATTTCCCAAATCATGTCTACTATCTTTTGAAAGCACTTTATGGTCTGAAGCAAGCACCTAGAGCCTGGTATGACACTTTATCAAAGTTTCTTTTGGAAAATCACTTCACAAGAGATACTGTTGATAAAACTTTATTCTTTAGAAATGTTAATGGCTCTAGTATACTTGTTCAAATTTATGTAGATGATATTATATTTGGCTCTACAGATGAAAAAGTTTGCAAAAAGTTTGCCAAATTGATGCAAAGTAAGTATGAAATGAGCATGATGGGAGAACTAACTTACTTTCTTGGTTTTCAAGTTAAGCAAGTTAGTAATGGAATATTCATTAGTCAAACTAAATACATTCATGATCTTTTAAAGAAGTTTGATCTAATGGATTGCACATCTGCAAAAACTCCCATGGCCACTGCAACTAAGCTTGAATTAAACACTACTGAAAAGTATGTGGATATTTCAAGTTATAGGGGCATGGTTGGTTCACTTCTGTACTTAACAGCTAGTAGGCCAGATATAATATTTGCTACTTGTCTTTGTGTTAAATTTCAAGATGATCCTAGAGAATCTCACCTAGTGGCTATTAAGAGAATTTTCAGATATCTCAATTGAACACCAAAACTTGGCATTTAGGACCCTAGAGATTCTGGTTTTGATCTGACTGGTTATTCAGATGCAGATTATGCACTTTGTAAAATAGACAGGAAAGTACAACTGAAACCTGTCAATTTCTAGGAAATAAGTTTGTGTCCTGGTTCAGTAAAAAGCAAAATCCAATCTCTACTTTTACAGCTGAAGCTGAATATATTGTTGCTGGCAGTTGATGTGCACAAAATTTGTGGATGAAAAACCAATTATTCGACTATGGTCTACAAGTTGATAGGATTCCTATTTTCTGTGATAACACGAGTGCAATTGCCATCACTAAAAATCCAGTACAGCATTCAAGAAAAAAGCACATAGATATCAAATACCACTTCATAAGGGAACATGTGATGAATGGTACTGTAGAACTGCATTTTATTCCAAGTGAAAAGCAGCTTGCAGACATATTTACCAAGCCACTTGATGAATCCACCTTTTCAAGGTTGGTAAATGAATTAGGTATGCTTAATTTCTCTTGAATTATTTCAGATATTTTTGCAAGTGATTATGTAGCCAGAAATTTAATTGATTTTTTCTGTTTTGGATGAAATTTTGGCTAAGTCAAAATTTACATCCCGACGGATGATCATTATCTATCGAGTTTGATCATCTGTCGGAATACAATTTGTCAATAAAATCAATTATTTTTCTGGAATATTTTATAACTCGACGGATAACTGATTTATCCTCATCCGTCGAATTGTCTCAATCCTAGCCGTTAATTCCCTGAACATTATCCATCGAGTATACTTACAGCTTGTAAGCATGACACGGCGGATAAGTGATGGAATTTTTATAGTTTATTTATTTTTAAACGGCTATTTTGGGCAATTTTTATTGGTTACTTTATTTCACTTTATTATTTTTGACAGTTATTTCTGAGATAGTATAAAAGCAAATTCACTTTTATTCATTTCTTTTATCATTCTCAAGATTCAATTGCTCTAATTTCTTTCTTTTCAAAAGCAAACTCTCTCTCTGCAAATTCCAAATCTCTAACAATGGCACCTGTAGTGAAAATCATGTCTCAACCCGGTTATATCTATAAGAAAAACAACTTATCAGCTTTAGTGAACAAGGAGATTAAACAGTCTGGTGACTATCACAAAATGATGGATTTTGTGAAGAACTACAAACTCAATTATGCCATGATGGAATCACCCACCATTTACTGTGAGGTTGTTGAAGAAATATGGACACCTGCAGTGTATAACTCGACAGATAAGACCATCCCATTCACTCTGAAAGGTAAGCAGTTTTTCATAAATAGTGGTATTGTTAAAGCATGCTTCAAGATTCCTGATAATAATGTAACTGCTCCACACACAGACACTGAAATTGTTAATATGCTTAATTTCATGGGCTATGCACTCACTACTTCTAAATTAAGTGAAATTAGGAGGTTGGGTCTTAGGAAAGAATGGAGTTATCTGTGTGATGTAGTAACTAAGGTGTTTTCTATTTTTATGCTTAATATGCTTTACATGCTAGTTACTGATAAGTACTTTAATTTCAGTGATTTGGTTTAATTTGAGTTAGGCTTTAATTTAGGAGAGATCAATAAGAGAGTTAAAAGTGTCTATTATGCTAGATTCTTTATGATGCTTGCTAACCACCTTATTGAAGATATTGTGATTGAGAACCCAACCAACAATTTAAATTATTGGGTTTAAGAAAGAAGGATCATTGCAGATTTAAACAGAGCAAACCATCATAAGGAGGTTCCCTCATACTACTTTCCAGTAATGGAGGGACCTCAGGTAAGCGAGGTAATTTCTTTTGTCTCCACTCTTCCAACCTCACAAATTTCTTTGCTTTCTAGTGTAGCTATGGAAACTGTGTCAATGACCCAACAGTTGCCTACCCAAGCTACCAAACCAACAAAAGTTCCTAAATCCAAAGCTAAGAAAGCCCCCTTTGATTTCTTTCAAAAGAAATCAGTTGTAAAATCCTCCAAAACTAAAGAGGGGAGTGTGAAGGTGGGCAAGAAAGGTGAGGGACAGGGTGAAAATCAAAGAAGCCCTAAGGATAAGGTTGGAGAGGTGAGTGTTTCCCAGCCTAGCCACACTGCAGTGCTTAAAAAGGATTTAAGCTCATTACTAGTTGCATCCTCCCAAAAGGATGTGACTATTGAACAAAACTCTCATCCAAGAGCACAGGCCAATAGGGTAAGGGACACAAGCTCACCTCAAACTTATACCAGAAAGAAGAAACCAAAAACCCTTGGGGATGCACAGGGATCACACACTTTGCAAACTGGTGCTAAAGACCCAGTCACTGCACCTTCTCAAAGTCAGGTTGATGTGGCTCCAATAAATGTGGAGTCATAGCCAAAATCTCTCATAATTGAAGCACCTGATACACCAAATTCTCCCATACACTCACTGGATGTTGACATGATCAATACATCACTTCCAAATTCTCCATCTTTAACTCTCTTGGAGAAGCCAAAAATCCAAGTAAGTGAGCATCATCTTTTAGATGATTTGTTGGCTCATTTACCTTTCCTTTCTGAAACTGTTGAGACATCTGTGCCAAAATTTTCATCAATCTGCACAGAGTCTACAATAGTCTCCACTCCAAACTCAATTATTTCTTCTATCCCGATGGATATTTATCATCCGTCGAGTAGTGATTGTATCCCGATGGATAAGCTTAACAGCAGTCATCCGTCGGATAGTCAAACTGCTAACCCGATGGATATTCCTCATCTATCGGTGTCTCTGCACAGCTTCAAATTTCTTCAATTCTTACAAGTGCAGAAGACTTAGTAGTAGTGCAATCACTCCTAGGACTGAGGGAAGGGGTGAACTAAGTGAGAGTCTGGGTTGTTCCCAGGAAAAAGGAGAGACAAAGAGTGAACCAATGCAGTCCATTTTTTCAGGATTGGCAAAAGTGAGTGAGAGGAGTCCCACCTTAGATGTGAAGGTGAGGGTGTGCGGGTGGGGAGCCAAGGGGAGCCCTTGATGCAAAAAGAGAGAGAAAATAAGAGAAATACAGGTAGAGGAGAAATAAGGGTGGAATCTATTGCAAGTGAGTCAATGAATGCCAATGATGCAGACTTAGAGAAACTATCTCAGCACAATCAAGCTGTTATAAGTTCATTCTCTTTGAATGCTGAGGCATTTACTCATCATGTCCCAGTATATCAAATTTTAGCTGGCCAAGGCAATGAGAATGCAGAAAGGATGCTAAACTTGGTGCACACCACCCAGTCAATGAAGAGAGCTAAGGATGCCATCACAGCTATGCCACCTAGAGCTGATGATGTTGACTATGTGACTGGGGAATCTGCTGATTTCTTTGGTGATGCAAGTGAAGAGGGGTCACTGGACATAGGGGAAGAAGTAGGCCCTAGTTCCAGATCTGGTATGCCATCTTGGGCATTTTCAAAGCAGTGTGATGAACACTATTTCAAGACTACCCTGATTCAACTTATAAGTCAGACACACTCTGATCTTCAATCCACAACAAATGCCAGCACCAAGAAGCTCCTACAAGCACACCTTGCTTTTCTTCAATTATAACAAATCCAAGGTTTTCAACATACTCAGGATGTCACCTCTATCAAAGGTGAAATTGATCAAATGAAAAGGGACATTTATGAAAGGTTGGATTATAAACTTCCAGAAGCTACAATGCTTGATATTAAGAGACAACTCAAGAAGAATTCTAATCTTGCCACAAAAATAGATTCCTTGGATACCAGAATGACAACAATGGAAGCTTCTTTAACAGCTATACATCTACATCAAGCTCAACAAACTCAACTACTACAACAACTAGTGATTGCCCAACTCCCCTCCTCTCACCAACTTGATGATAACAAAAATGGGGAGAAAAGCTCAAGTGAGGAGGAGAAAGGCAAAGGCTCAAGTAAGGGGGTGCTACAGCTAAACATACAATTCAGCAAAGTGATTGTTCCAACAACTGCTTTCACAAAGCCACCAGTGTTGGATAACATTGATCTAATCCAAGAGCAGCTGAAAAGCTTGAATTGAAATCAAATTCTAAGATGATTGATGTTACAGCTTTAGAGAAGGAAATAAAAGAAAAATGAAGAAAGACAGATGCAGATATCCAACAAAAGTTTGGGCCAATTCAGAAACCAGCTAAAGTCTTCAGTCATCACTCTCAAGTCATGAAAATCTCTGTGAATGACATAAGTATGAACTATCTGGAAAAGGGGTCAAACTTCCTGCATCAAATCTCCAAAGAAAGATCTCATTATGAAGGCCAAATGGAACTATCCTAAGTTTTCAGACAAGAATCCTATGGATACAGTGTTTGAAACACCTGGGCCAGATGAGAAGAAGCTGATGGCTAGGTCTATTGCATTCTATAAGGATCCAACTGATTCAGTGCTTAAAAGGAGAATTGCTAAAATTTACAGAAATGGTAAGGAGGTTTGTGTGGTGGTTGGACACCCACTGTTTGTGGAAGCTAAGAAGGAAGAGAAAGAAAGAATCAGGCTAGAAAAGAAGCAAGCTGCTTTGGATGCTAAGAAGCAAAATCAAAAGAAAGAACAAGCTGTTTTCTTGGCCAAGCTTCAAGCTGTAAAAACCACAACATAACTTCCTGTACAACCAACTGTAATTATTGAACCTAAGGATCTGAAAATGCAAAAACAATCACAACAGAAAAGAAGATTTAGATACAAACTCCATTCCAAGAGGAAAGTGAACTTTAATGATGAGGAATTAGAAGAACAATTTCCCAAAAAGCCTACAACTACAACTCAGACATCAAAACCCTCAGTGGTATTTGAAGAATTCAAAGTGGTTGATCCAACAAGAAATATTCATGGTAAACCAATTGTTCCTAAGGATGAGCCAGTAGACTGGGATAGTTTACCAATTCCTGAGCTAAATTTACCCATCTTCAAGACAAAGAAGACAAAGACTAGAGCTAGCAAGAAAGTGAAGCCTGTATCTCTCAAATCCAAACCTCTAACTAAATCCCAACCCACAGTCAACAAGAGAGATCTCATGTACATTTATGATATCAAGAAATTTTCAGACTTGAATCTCTACTTGGATGAACTGGAAGAAGTAAGAGGAATTGATGCTTACAGACATCTTCCTGAAAGACTGGTATTTGGATACAAGGGAGGGAAAGAGATGACATGGCCTCTGTTAGGTCACACACACTGTAGAAGGGGGTTGAATACAGTGTTTACTACAATCAAATCGAATATAAGAACTCAAGTAACAAAACACAGATTTTATTCAATATAATAAACTCTGTTACAAAGAACTGTTCTCTCTCAGTGATGAACAAATTATCACGATAGCTGCTAGGGTTACAATGAATAATAATCTCGATTAAGATAACACATATAGTGTAAACCCTATGTCTGTGTTTATATACTACACAGTTACAAGATAATCTTCTAATTGATATCAAATATAATTATGCTTCCTAATATATATCAACTAGTTATCTTTTCTTCCAAGTATTCTATTTTTCATAGAATTCTTCTCCATGCATATCTCTTTTTATGTTTGTCTTGATCTTCTTCCCTTTCAATCAGCCGCCTTCCTTATCTGAACGTCTTCTTAAGTCCTGATATTATCTCCTGATAAATATCTTAAATCCTGACTTCAGTATAAGTACTGATTTCCAATTAAGTCCAGATTTGTCCTGTTAGTTAAGATCTGAAAACTAAACACAAATCATTATTAGATATGACATCACAAATATATCTAACAATCTCCCCCAACTTGTAAATTAGCATAATATACAAGTTCAACAGATATTTGATTATGTCAAAAATATTAAGTACAAATGCATGAGAATTTGATTAGATAACTACAACTTATAGTCCTTGTAGCTTTTACCATCCTTAAAGTTTAATATCAACTTCAGTCTGTATATCCTTCAGAATTTAAGCAGTTGTAGATCTTTGACTTGGCTTCAGTGAATGATCTCTTTGATGTCAGAAGTTATTCTGAGATAGTTCTTCAAAAGTGTTCTCTCAACATATTCAAGTTCATTGACCATCCTCCTTTTAGCATTTTTCAGTTCAACTGTATCTTCACCAGTTTGAAAGATAGTAGCCCTAAGATCATTTATTTTTGCTTTTCTTATATCCTGATCTAGTCTGATGATATAGGCTTTATCAGACTCTAGATTGAATTCAAAACCCTTAAGACCAGAAAATGTAGTGATGATTTTGGCGGTATTAGGCTTCATTTCAACAATATCTCCACTGTGAGATCTGTACTTAGGACAATATGGGCTGTCAGACTTTACAGAGTAAAACTTCTTCTGTCTTTGAATATTTGATTTTAAATAACCTGCAGCACCATCTGTTGATCTGTTTTTCACTTGAAGTAGAAATAGAACATGTTCCAGTTCTTCAAAATACTTCAATATAATAGCATTCTCCCTGATCTGGAATACCCTCCATCTGTCATAAAATATAACATGATATCTTCTTTCAAAACAGAATGGTAAACCATTTGTACAGATTCAAGTTGATTCAATCTTTCAGGAGTTGCTCCTACTCCTAGTTCACTTAAGGAAGTTGGATCATTGGTAGTGTTATTTATTCTCTTCTCTTTAGAACTACCCAATCCTGATTTGTCTCTTGCTTCCTTTCCTTGAACAACTCTTGCTTTAAAACCACTTGATGTAGTCTTCAAAGGTTGAGTTTGTTGAGCTTTGGTGAATCCTGGTAGTAGTATCTTTGAAGTTTTAACATGAGCAATGTCAAAGGTTTCCTTTTCTTTATCTTCTTATATCAAGCCAACTTGAGCTATGTCAGATGTTGCTTGCTTCACTGTAATATCAGAATTTACTAAGTCCTGATCTTGAACAACATGAGCACTGTCAGAGGTTGTTTGAATATCCTTTTTCTTCAAAATCAGACTAGCATCTTTATCAGATTTTATCTCCAGATCCATGATTGGCATATATACCTTTACAGGTTCATCAATTTTTGCTTTGCCCTTGGATCTAGGATCTACCTCCACTTGTGATTTGGCTTTGGTTGCCTCAAAATTTGTCTTTTCTTTTATCTAGATGCCCTTAGGATTAGGTGGCTTATTTTCCATGACTTGAGCTTTAGACTTTGACTTGACATTTTCTGCTTTAAGTCTGGCTTCTTCTTCCTTCAGACTTTCAATATCCATGCCTGGATTGTCTTTTAGGAATAGCCTTTTGGAAATCTCTTCATCAAGTTCCAGATGTTCACTAGAACTTATCCTTTTACCAGTATCAGAACTTATTCTTCTCCCAGTATCAGAACTTGTTCTTTGACTTGTAGTTCCAACTTTGCTTGATGAAAAACCTTTTCCTTGACCATGACCTCTACCCATTCCAGAGTTTCCCTGGTCATCATTTCCATCATCCTTACCCTACAGTACTTGACTAGATTTGCATTTGGACTTAATCACTTTCTCCCCTTTTTTGGCATCAGCAGGTAGAAGAAGAGAGACGAGCAATTCCACTGAGGATTGGATCTCATTGAGTTGAGTTTGCTGAGAAGCTTGATTCTTTAGAATTTTAGAAATCTGAGCTTGTTGCGTCTCCTGAGTCTTTTCAATATACTCAATGCGGTCAAAGGCTGGCTTAAAAAATCTGTTCTTTTCCAATTTTACATTCATGTCTTGCTGAATCAGAGTTTCTTGAATTTTGTTCACCTTGGCATGAGTTATCGAGTATTGACCTTGAAGGTGCCTAGTACTCAATACAGTAACTCTTAGTTGTGCCTTGAAATCATCATTTATCAGTATTTCATCAGCTTTGGCCATGTGCTCAGTAAGAATTTTTTCAGTAGGAACAAAATCAACTTTGTTCCACTCCTTAGTCCACTCCTTTCCTCTAGGTGTTTCACTCCAAGGTACTGGTGCATCCTCTCTAACAAACTTCTTGATTAAATCATCTTTGCATGGAGCTTGTTGAGGTGCATGTCCAGATGGACCAGCTGCATCAGCATCTACATTTGTAGCAGCTTCACCAGTAATTTCAGCATTGTCAGCATAAGAACTTACAGAGCCTGCAGTATCAGCATCCTCTGATAAAAAATAACAGTATGTGAGGCTATAGAGGTTTTAAAATCATCCTCTAAATTCTGATATACAACTAAGTTCTGATCAACATCCAAATTTTGATGCCCACTTAAAATCTGATTTTCATCATCCGGATTCAGAATTGGTGTTGTTGGAATATCTTCATTGAAATCAGCATCTAGAATTGGTGTTGTTGGTGGAGTGAGTTGAGTTGATGGAGCTTCCAAGTACGAGACCTCAGGCACAACCAAGTTATGTATGTCTATTTCAGCACTTGTACCTGGGTCTTCAGTATGTACTGGATCAATTATTGGAGACACAGGAGATGTAGGCACTCTGTCTTGAGCAGTTTCTTCAGCTTGAATTAGAGACAGTGGTGGTGTAGATTCAGTGGCTTCAGCAAATTCTGGTTGTGCTGAAGGAAGAGATTCAATCACAATTGGTTTTATTGGGATCAGAGATTCCTGAACCCCTTCCTTAGCTGCTGCTTCCTCATCTTCTGAATTTGACTCAACTGTGTCCCTGTGAGCTCTTTGTTTCTTCACTTTCTTCAAGGGAGGAGACACTGTGGGAGCTTTATCATCAGAATTTATCTTTCTAAGCCTTTTGAGGGGCCTAGAACTCCCAGTTTCAGTATCTTTCTGAGAAGAGATCTTCTCAGCTTTTACAACAACAGGTTCTGATATTGGAACCTGTTCCTCATTATCTGACTCATCTCTCAGAATAATTCTCCTTCTCTTCTATTGAGACTGAGGTACTATCTTAGTCCTCTTGGGTTTTGAAGATAAAGGCTTCACTGGATGTGCTGAAGGTTGAGGTTGAGATGACTGTGTTGGTTTGTAATATGTCCTGATGGAGGGTTGAGTTGATTGAGGTTGAGAAGTTTGAGGTGTTTGTGTAGTTGTGATAGGTGCGGATGAAGATTTGGTTGGTTCTGATAAGTTGGTGGGTTGGACATCAGGATAGACAGATGTATATGCTTGTGGATTAGCATTTACCAAGATCTGTTTTACTGACTGAGGAATCTGTAAGGGTCTCAGCACTTGTTTCTTATTGTCAGCATTTAACAAATCATTAAACGCCCTTTTTGCAAGCTTAAAGGGTGGAATTAAATCACTGTCTAGTTGGGGTTCATCAGCACAACAAAAAGTATATATAAGCTGACAGAATCTAGCAAAGTATACTACATTCCTATCCTCTGTCATCCTATCCCCTATGAAACCTAGCACAACACTTGCAAAATCAAAATGAGTTTGATGAATAAGAGCATACCCGATTTGCTGACTCATGATGGGAATAGCATCAAAGTTGGAGCATTTATTGGCGAATTCCTTAGTGATACAATCAAAGAAAAAACTTCATTCCTTTCTGATATTTGATCTTTTCAGTTGACCTAGCTTTCCCAAACTGTTCTCATAGCCCAGACCGGCCATAAGCTGCTGTAAAACAGGATCCTCCACTTTTGAGAATGTACAACCTTCAGGTAAGTGGAGAGCTTTACAAACTCCTCCAGGAGTAACAACATGCTCGACATCTCCTGATGTGAAAACAATGCTTGGAGTACCATTAGCACCACCATTATCAAAAAGCCCAGTTCGCCAAAATGTCAGCACTTGTTTGCTTGAAATAGTTTGAGGTTGGATCAAAGCATACCTAATCTCACTATTGGCTAATAAATCTTGCACAAAGTGCAGATCTGATGGAGCTTCAACCTTGTTCAGGATTACAGCATAGTTATTTGGTACAAACTTGGCTCCATCAACAATTAAATCCTTGGGCGCCATCAGAAATAAGTGAGAAATTAGTTTGCCTGAAAGGTGTTTGATGAAATTTCTGTATAGAAAACCGTCAGAAAATGTGAGAAAATAAGAAAAAGAGAGAGAGTGAATAGAATAGTTATGTGAATAAAAGATTTGAAAATCTTTTATCTCTTTTACATAGACAACCCACGTGACAGCAGTTATTGAGAAGTGGAACAGACCTTTACACCTGTCAGCCATGTAGTAGTTAAGGCAGAAGTTAATGGGCACGGTAAATAAGTAATGATTACATTGCACGTTCACTTTTTCAAAAAAAAAATGTTCCCACTAAACAAATGATTATTACTGCTTTATCTCATATAAACCAATATTCTGAGAAAATATGACCGTTCAAGTAATGACTTAACAAATAAACCAAGTAAATAAATACGGCCACGTCAGCATCAGAACTTGATTTTCATCAGAATTTAAAAGTCATCAGAATATGGCTCCTTTACTCGAAAAGTGAATGTTTATTTCTGTAATTCTTCACATAAATACTGATATAGTTTCATCAGAACTTTCATCAGAACTTGTCCTCAAAATTTATGCAACTGACACTTAAACTGTTCATCTGAAACAACATTTATCACCACAATAATTTTCATCATTCATATGGAGTGTAAGTGTGTGTAATAAGCTAAATATCAGACAAAGAGTAAAGTCTGATTTACTTCAGCATATCTTAGAAATAAGGCATAACTAAGAACTTTGCTCAAAATCTGTCAATATTCTGAAGTCTACTATAGAATGAGTTCATGCATGAGTCCACCTCAACTATTTTGTGCTCATTTTATGCATTTTTTGAAATTCCTTTTTACAGTGGCTTCTCAGTGTAAGTGAGTCACGACTGCTTATCAGAATTTATGTTGTTATCAGAGTATTTCTCCAGTAGTCAGAGAATGTGAAAAGTCACCAAGAAAATTTTATTTTGCCTTTCTAATGCATATTACTTAATACCAGCAATGCACTTGGGTCTTCCCTTCCACATTTTACTCTAGATCTCAAAGGAGTACCTGATTTTTATTTCTTTTCTTTTTCTTTTTCTTTTGATAAGTGAGGCTTATCAGCACTTAGTACATCCATCCGATTTACTAACATCAGAACTTAACAGATAAGAAGCACTATTCTAGTTTTTGACTTAGTAATAAAATACACAAAGTAAACTTCAACCAAGCTCAATATCATAATTTGCTTGTGTTAAAAGATTTCCACATAAACAATTAATTCAAACATGGGATTATTAGTGTATTAAAGACTAATAGGTCAGCATCTAGCACAGTTATCCTCATTGGTATGAATAGTCACAGAAACATTCATATCACTATCAGAGTTTAGAAATTCACATCAGAAAACAATCAGCACTTAGAAAATTTCAAATTAAGCACTTAGATAGTAATATCTGTAAATACTGATCATAAAGTCTGATATATCAGAACATAAACTAAGTAGAATTAGAGAAAGAACCTGAAACCATTCCAAGTTCATTTTGTTGGATTTTTAACGCAGCGGGGCATGGCAAAACACTTTTACACATACAAAATCCAAATAAAAGCATATAAATTGTGAATAAAAATTCGAGCGATCGAATCTAACCTTTTATAATAATTCGGAGACAACGATCAGAGATCCTTAGCAGTTGCTCCTCAAGTGTGAAGCACTCCACCGGTATCCACCAAGAAAACGATGTTAAGGAGGAGGAAGGAGTTGGAGAGAATTGGGTTTTCCAAACTTTTTAGGTTTTCGGGTTTGATGTGGGTTAGAATAAAATAGGGTCTATAATAGTGTATTTATAGGCAAAATTTTTAGCTGAAATTTTCCCATAAATAATATTATTATTATCCCATTTATTATTCTTATTAATAATTAAAACACCTTTTAATTATTAATCTTTTTTCTAAACACTTTAGAAATAATTCTCTCTCTTGATTTAATTTCCAAAAATTAAATCCTTAATTAATAATATTAAGAACTTTTCTTAATTAATTTATAATCAATTAAATCTCATTTAATCAATTATTAAATTTAACAATTAATTATTTATTTCACAAATAAAGAATTATTAGCCATTATTAATTAATTTCTCCACCATTAAATCATTCTCTTTTTATGGTGTGACCCTGTAGGTTCAATATTAAGCCGGTAGTAGAAATAAATAATAATAAAACTATTTTATCATTATTTATATGAATTCTTTAATTTATTAAATATGATTAATTAATTAATCACATTTATTCTACATCGTGAGGGATACTTCTCAGCATATCGCGACTATCCGGATAATATGAATTCACTGCTTAGAATACCAAGAACCTATTCAGTGAATAGTTACCGTACAATAAACTCCTTATACCCTACAATGTCCCAATTAAATACAAGGCATGGATCTCGTGTCAAGCCTATCTAATTCAATCACTTTGCTTACCATTTACTATGCGTAGTTCTATGCAAATTAGAAACTCCTTTCTAATTTCATTTACTCTGGCCAGAGATTCCTGAACTAGCATAAGTGGATCAGCCTTGAACATTCGCTTCCTTCACTGGAAGGGGTAGATCCTTTATTGATCATACACTATCTTCGTGTACAAATTCCTATACCCAGAAGAGCCCTAATAATTGTCCCTGGAGACTAAGAACTAAACCAAAGCATAGTTCAGTGTACACAAGATGACTATGTTGACCTCAAGTCTAAGGATACTTGTACAACTATCACTATATGAACAACTGCTGACACGTGAGTGAACTCCATCAGTTATTCAGCTGTGCGAGTCATGTTCAGTGAACTTATTCCATAATAAGCACCTACATACTAGCTATAGTGTCACCACACAAATGTCTATGAGAACAGACATCCTTCATAATGAAGCAAGCATAGTATGTACCGATCTTTGCGGATTATTAATTACTAGTTAGTAATCCTATGACCAGGAACTATTTAAGTTTAGAGTTATCATCTTTTAGGTCTCACTATTATGATCTCATCATAATCCATAAAAAGCTTTACTCTAAACTATGGTATATCTTATTTAAACACTTAAATAGATAGAGCCCGTAATAAAAACAAAACAAGTCTTTTATTAATATCAATGAAATCAAAACAGATTACATAAAAAGTTATTCCTAAATCCTAATACATGATTGGACTTAGGACATATTCCTTTCAATCTCCCACTTATACTAAAGCCAATCACTCTGGTATCTAATACCCAGCTTGTCTTTATGACGATCAAAGTGACTCTGAGAAAGTGGCTTTGTGAGTGGGTCTGCTACGTTGTTATGTGTGTCAACTCTCTCGACATTGACATCTCCTCTTTTAACAATCTCCCTAATCAGATGGAAGCGCCGCAGGACATGTTTGGAATTTTTATGAGACCTAGGTTCCTTGGCTTGTGCTATTGCTGCGTTGTTATCACAATACAACACAATAGGCTCTTCGACGCTAGGAACAACTCCTAACTCAGAAACAAATTTCCTCATCCAAACAGCTTCTTTTGCAGCCTCACTTGCAGCTATATATTCTGCTTCTGCTGTGGAGTCAGCCGTTGTCGACTGTTTGGAACTCTTCCAACTTATCGCACCACCGTTTAGAGTAAACACGTACCCTGACATGGATTTGCTATCACTCTCTGATTGAAAACTAGAGTCAGTTTAACCCTCTATTTTCAACTCAGATTCACCGCCAAAAACAAGAAAAATGTCCTGAGTCCTTCGCAAGTACTTAAGGATGTTTTTCACTGCTTTCCAGTGGTCTTCGCCTGGATTGGACTGATATCTGCTCATCACACTAATTGAATAAGCAACATCAGGCCTTGTACACAACATCAAGTACATGATAGATCCTATTGTTGAAGCATAAGGAATCTTACTCATACGCTCTCTTTCCTCAGGTGTCTTAGGAGACATTTTTTCGGAAAGGGATGAGACCTCTTTTGGAGTTTTCCATGCTAAACCTTTTAAGCACTTTCTGGATGTATGTACCCTGGGTAAGACCTATCATTCTTCTAGATCTATCTCTATAGATCTTCATACCGAGAATGTAGGATGCTTCTCCCAAGTCTTTCATGGTGAAGTTCTTTGATAGCCATACCTTGACTGATTGCAGCATCGGTATATCATTTCCTATAAGAAGTATGTCATCCACATACAATACAAGAAATGTTACCGCGCTCCCACTAACCTTCTTGTAGACACATGGTTCATCCATGTTTTTGATAAAATCAAACTCTTTGATTGTCTCATCAAAACGGGTGTTCCATCTACGAGAAGCTTGCCTTAAACCATATATGGTTCGCAGCAGCTTACACACTAGGTGTTCATTTCCCTTGGAAAGAAAACCTTCCGGCTGTGTCATATTGATAAGTGGATTTTATATCCACTTGGAATGCTTTATGACAAGCTTAAATTGGTGTTTTGGACTCAAGTTGTTGGTATTTTGATGTGTTTTTGTGTTATTGCATTTCAGGTATCAGTTAAATGAAGAAAAGAGCTTTTAAAGGAAATATGATGAAAATTGATCAGAATTTGAAGCCAAGGCCATTGTCAAGTTATAGAGAATCTCAATAGCTTCGCGTGGGCAGTTGAATCGCCTAATTCTGACGAGTAGAACTCAAGTTATGGTCAAAACAAGATTCATCAGAATATTTTTCCCAGTCAGTAGCTGAGCGCCCGCTCAGCAGAGCTGAGCGCCAGCTCAGAGAGCTGAGCGCCCGCTCAGGAGAGCTGAGCGGCCGCTCAGGAGAGCTGAGCGGCCGCTCAGGGCGCGGCTGGTCGCTGATTTCGCTGAAAAAGCCTTTTTTGAGTAGAATTTGACGATTTTAAGGGTCCAGGTCCACTAGGGGCGTATATATACTTAAAAAAAAGGGTTTTCATCATCCGGGAAGATTGGGATACCAAGGAGAAGACCTAGAAGCACAGAACAACTCCGAAAAAGAAGATCTTGTTTTCAACTTGTGATTCTTTGAATTAGTTGTAACTTTGGATGCTCATTTTCGTTCTTGTTGAACCTAGATCTCGTTTATTCGTACTTTGATTATTATTTAGTTTATTAAGACCTTGTTTATACCATGCTTTCATTGGAACCCATGGTGACGATGAGTTCGATTATGGGCTAATCGTTGTCATGGGATTCTAGCGGATTTACTTATGGATTTCAATAGTTAATTGTTTCGATATCTTGGTGTGTAGTGATTGATTGATATCCTAGTATGGTTGTGCTTATTCGTCTTATGTGAGTAGCTAACATATAAGATAGCGTGTTAATCTCTATTGAAGTGACAGTGAATATAGAGGTTTAGAACTTGCCATGCTAGCATAGGTTCTTGTATGTGTATACATGATTCGTAGGTAACTCTAACTGTTTTACTTGCCCTATGTAATCAAGATATATAACTTGTGCTTAAACCGTTATGTTGTCAAATTCTATAGACATATAGGGTCTCAATATAATTGGTGCCTATTCAGCTTCTATCTCTTTTGTGGATGTCTGGTAGAATGGTACTCGTGCAACGAAAGTTGGCGTTTATCAGTTTCGTGTTATCTGATTAGTTTCCTCACCATCACATGTTAAGGTTAAGAATAATAATGGTATTGAATGAAGTATTTAATGAAGTTAGGATCCCATGTTTGTCATATATATTAATTCAACTTCAATTCTCTTAGTTAATGTTATTTAGTATAATCTCTTAGTTTAATAAAAACCCAATTTGTTATTTGTCTTAGCATTGAGCGATAACCATACATTGTTGCATAGGTGAATAAATTGAACTTAACCTAAACCAGTCTCTGTGGGAACGAATCTGATTTATATCTTATACTACTTGCGAACGCGTATACTTGCGTGAATATTAGCGCGTGTTTTCGCCCTAACAAGTTTTTTGGCGCCGCTACCGGGGACTCGGTGTTAATTTTTAGTTTATGTGCTTGTCATCAGTGGTCGTTAAAGTTCACTGACTCGGATTCTTTTACTTTCACGGTTTATTTGTTTGTGTTTCAGGTACTCATTACGATGGGAGATCCAGCAGCACGAACGAAAGCCTTGATGGATTTTTCTCAACCCAAGATCAATGACATTCAATCTAGCATTGTCCGGCCAGCTATCATAGCTAATACCTTTGAGATCAAACCTGGCATAATTCAATGGGTACAGACTTCAGTCCAGTTTGGGGGTTCTCCAACGGAAGATCCCAATACACACATTAGGGATTTCATTGAAATATGCGACACCTTCAAGTTCAACGGTGTTTCTGAAGATGCTGTGAAGCTGAGACTGTTCCCATTCTCTCTGAAGGACAAGGCTAAGAGCTGGTTACACTCTCTACCAGCTGGTTCGATTACTACTTGGGAAGATCTTGCTTAGAAGTTTCTTACTAAATTCTTCCCTATGGCGAAGACAGCTGCACTCAGGAATGCTATTACTCAATTTGCGCAGCAAACGGGAGAATCGTTAAGTGAAGCTTGGGAGCGCTACAAGGAGATGCTTAGGAAGTGTCCTCATCATGGAATTCCTGATTGGATGATCATCACTTGTTTTTACAATGGGTTGGGAGCACAGTCCAGACCCATGCTCAATGCAGCATCAGGCGGAGTATTATGGGCAAAGAGCTATAAGGAAGCTTATGATCTAATTGAACTGATGGCTGCTAATGAATATCAGTATCCAACCCAGAGATATCCACAGGGAAAGGTAGCAGGAGTTCTTGAAGTGGATACAGCTACGGCTATCACTGCTCAACTAAAGGCGTTGTCTATGAAGATCGATTCTCTGGCTAACTATGGTGTTAAGCAGATAATTAGTGTTTGTGAGCTGTATGCAGGTCCGCATACGATAGAGCAATGCGCTATATCTAGCGACTCAGCTCAGTTTGTGAGTAACTTTCAGAGATCGCAACAACCAGTTCCAGACACTTATCATCCTGACAACTGGAATCATCCTAACTTCAGCTGGAGCAACAATCAGAATGTGATGCAACAACCATTCCAGCCGTTTGGAAATAAGCTGTTCAACTCTCTTGGTTTTCAGCAACAACTCCAACTTCAACAACAAACTCATGATGAAGGTCTATCTTCGAATGAAAAATCTGAATTAGAGGAGTTGAGGCTTATGTGCAAAAACCAGGCTCTTATATGCCAAAGCCAAGCTGTTTCTATCAAGACTTTGGAGAACCAAATAGGGCAAATTGCTAATGCCTTATTGAATCGACCACCAGGAACGCTTGCTAGTGATACAGAAGCCAATCCAGGAAAGAGGGAAGTTGAAGAACATGTGAACGCCATCACCTTAAGGTCTGGAAAGGTCGCAAGCCCCCAAGTTCAGCAAGACGAAGAGCCAGAAAAATCTCAAGATTCAGAAAATGCAGTTGTGGCTGAAGAAGATGTGCAGAAGGAAGTAGAGGTGGAACCAAGGAAGACTACTGTAGAACACACTCCTCCTGAGGGTAATACAGGGGAGAAACAGATTTATCCTCCACCTCCTTTTCCTAAAAGGCTGCAGAAGAAAAAGTTGGATAAGCAGTTTGAGAAGTTTCTGGAGGTGTTCAAGAAACTTCATATCAACATACCTTTCGCTGAAGCTCTTGAACAGATGCCTAGCTATGCGAGGTTTATGAAAGGTATTCTCTCTCAGAAAGTGAAGCTCGATGACTTAGAGACCGTTGCTCTAACGGAGGAATGCAGTGTTGTGCTGCAACAGAAGTTGCCTCCGAAGCTTAAAGATTCTGGAAGCTTCACTATTCCTTGCACCATCGGAAACTTGTCATTCGACAAGTGTTTATGTGATTTAGGAGCTAGCATCAATCTGATTCCCTTATCTATCTTCAAGAAGCTTGGTCTGCCTGAGCCGAAACCAATATACATGTCATTGCAACTAGCTAACCGTTCCATCGCTTATCCATGAGGTATAGTGGAGGATGTCTTGGTCAAGGTGGATAAACTCTTCTTCCCTGCTGACTTTATAATTCTTGATTTCGAGGAAGATAAGAAGATTCCCATTATCTTGGGAAGACCATTCTTGGCTACAGGCCGAACTATGATCGATGTGCAAAAAGGAGAGCTTACGATGAAGGTTCATGATCAGAAGGTCACTTTCAATGTGTTCAAGGAAATAAAATTACCCACATCTAAAGAGGAGTGCTTTAAAGTAGAGCAAATTCAGGTTTTGAATGCACCTCTGTGGAAGAGGAAGTTGGATGTGCCATTCGATTCTCTTGGGTTAGCAGAGCTGAAAATTTCTCAGGATCGTATCGAGTCGTCTATTGAAGATGCTCCTACACTTGAGCTCAATCCACTACCAAATCACTTGAGTTATTCATTCTTAGGTGCACCCTCTGACAAGGGGTTGGGATATATCTTTGATGATGTAGAGGGTAGCCGAACGGATCCTCCAGTGCCTATAGAGGGTTCTTCTCATGTGCAGCAGGTAGTTGATAGGACTGGTGTTGGTGACGAGCAGTACAAGCGAGTAATTAGGCGTATGGAGGCCATGCACGACATTCACCGTCATCTTGCTGAAGATTTGACACATGCTTTCGGTACTATTTTCCGAGACACTAGTGGCGAGGTTGATTAGCCACCTGATCCTCCACCCGAAGAGGGTGATCTTTCCGATGACTAGGTATGCCTGAAATCCTTATTATTACCTTCAATGAGGACATTGAAAATTTTAAGTTTGGGGGTGATAATGTAAGGATTAGTAGTGTGTGTCCATATAGATTCATGTTGCATGTTTAGTTGTAGTTCATTCATATTTTTGTATGATTGTTCATTTAGGACATATTTGTTTGTTTTTATGTAATTTCATATAGTTGCATTTGCATGCATATTTAGCATGATCCCTTAAGATGAACTATGCTATTTGATAAGTTGATGTTGATTTCAGTGTGGTGATGACGAATAGAGGGATGTTTAAGTCCTAATGAATTGATTTGCATGCCAGAAATAAATATTTTCACAAAGTCTTATAGGGTTGCTTTTGATCTAGATCATGATCATACTTGTTTGTTGTTGAGATTTAATCACTTGGTTATATTTAGAATTTGTGATATTCTCGTAATGACGTAAAAACACTGATTTTGTTTTATCTGGAGAAAAACTTGGATTTCATTGCTAGTTGTTGTAAGGCTAGGCATCAAATGGCTAGTAGCCGGCTCATATTTTTATGAGTAGTCTAGGGTTGAATGAGATGGAGCGAAACGCACTCATTCAGAAAGTGTTGAAAAAAAAAGGAAAAAAAAAGAGAAAAAAAAAGAAAGAAAAAAAGTATGTGTTTATGCACAATTGATCAAGAGTGAGCTCTTTAATACTCGAGTTATTAAGTTCTAGGGGACTTTGTGCCTAGTGACCTAAGGCTTTTATAGTCTGGGATCCGCTAACCTAACGCTCGCTACATGGGTATTATTGTATAAGTCTTTTGGGACCTCATTCATTGCACGATCAAATAAGCATCTTTGCTATGTGTTCAATAATAGTGTGAATCCTTGTATAACTCTAGTAGAAAGGATGTGTTGTGAGTCATAATGCGTTTATTGTCTATTCTGTTTATAAACTTTTGATTGTTTCAATGATAGATAAGTTAGGGTTATTGATCTAGTATCGAGAGTATATCTGTTAAGCATCCACACCCGCACGTTTCTGGTTTGTGAGTTGGTTTGTGGGATTTATTTAAACTCTGTTTCAAGTTATTGCATTCTTAGAGGCATTGGTTTATTCACTTGGTTATGGTTATTCTGAGGGGATCGATTGCATTATCATTTAGTTGTATTCACGTAGTTGCATTCATGCATTAGGTTTATTTTGTAGTTTTGAGTCTGTTTATGCTTGAGGACAAGCATCGATTCAAGTTTGGGGGTGTGATAAGTGGATTTTATATCCACTTGGAATGCTTTATGACAAGCTTAAATTGGTGTTTTGGACTCAAGTTGTTGGTATTTTGATGTGTTTTTGTGTTATTGCATTTCAGGTATCAGTTAAATGAAGAAAAGAGCTTTTAAAGGAAATATGATGAAAAGTGATCAGAATTGGAAGCCAAGGCCATTGTCAAGTTGTAGAGAATCTCAATAGCTTCGCGTGGGCAGTTGAATCGCCTAATTCTGACGAGTAGTCAAAATAAGATTCATCAGAATATTTTTCCCAATCAGTAGCTGAGCGCCCGCTCAGCAGAGCTGAGCGCCCGCTCAGAGAGCTGAGCGCCCGCTCAGGAGAGCTGAGCGCCCGCTCAGGGTGCGGCTGGTCGCTGATTTCGCTGAAAAAGCCTTTTTTGAGTAGAATTTGACGATTTTAAGGGTCCAGGTCCACTAGGGGCGTATATATACTTAAAAAAAAGGGTTTTCATCATCCGGGAAGATTGGGATACCAAGGAGAAGACCTAGAAGCACAGAACAACTCCGAAAAAGAAGATCTTGTTTTCAACTTGTGATTCTTTGAATTAGTTGTAACTTTGGATGCTCGTTTTCGTTCTTGTTGAACCTAGATCTCGTTTATTCGTACTTTGATTATTATTTAGTTTATTAAGACCTTGTTTATACCATGCTTTCATTAGAACCCATGGTGACGATGAGTTCGATTATGGGCTAATCGTTGTCATGGGATTCTAGCGGATTTACTTATGGATTTCAATAGTTAATTGTTTCGATATCTTGGTGTGTGGTGATTGATTGATATCCTAGTATGGTTGTGCTTATTCATCTTATGTGAGTAGCTAACATATAAGATAGCATGTTAATCTCTATTGAAGCGACAGTGAATATAGAGGTTTAGAACTTGCCATGCTAGCATAGGTTCTTGTATGTGTATACATGATTCGTAGGTAACTCTAACCGTTTTACTTGCCCTATGTAATCAAGATAGATAACTTGTGCTTAAACCGTTATGTTGTCAAATTCTATAGACATATAGGGTCTCAATATAATTGGTGCTTATTCAGCTTCTATCTCTTTTGTGGATGTCTGGTAGAATGGTACTCGTGCAACGAAAGTTGGCGTTTATCAGTTTCGTGTTATCTGATTAGTTTCCTCACCATCACATGTTAAGGTTAAGAACAATAAGGCTATTGAATGAAGTATTTAATGAAGTTAGGATCCCATGTTTGTCATATATATTAATTCAACTTCAATTCTCTTAGTTAATGTTATTTAGTATAATCTCTTAGTTTAATAAAAACCCAATTTGTTATTTGTCTTAGCATTGAGCGATAACCATACATTGTTGCATAGGTGCATAAATTGAACTTAACCTAAACCAGTCTCTGTAGGAACGAATCTGATTTATATCTTATACTACTTGCGAACGTGTATACTTGCGTGAATATTAGTGCGTGTTTTCGCCCTAACACATATACACTTCCTCCTCAAGTTCCCCATTGAGGAAGGCCGTTTTCACGTCCATTTGCCAGATCTCATAGTCGTAGTAAACAGCAATCGCAAGCAAAATCCGAATTGATTTTAACAGGGCTACAGGTGAATAGGTTTCATCAAAGTCAATCCCTTGTCTTTGATTAAATCCTTTTGCCACTAGCCTAGCCTTATAGGTCTCCACCTGGCCATCTGCTCCAATCTTTCTCTTATATACCCACTTGCACCCAATAGGCTTAACACCTTCAGGCGCTTCAACCAGAGTCCATACTTGGTTGGTATACATAGATTCCATTTCGGATTTCATGGCACTATGCCATTTCTCTGAGTCAACACTACTCATAGCCTCATTATAGGTCTTAGGGTCGTCTTCATCAATGATTGACAACTCATTGTCATTCTCAATGACAAGGCCATAATACCTCTCAGGTTGGCGAGACACTCTCTCTGACCTACGAATGGGCTGTTCCACAGAAGGTTGTTCAGTCTGAACAGGTGTTTCCACTTGAACCGTAGTAGTTTGTGCTTCTTGAACTTCATCAAGTTCAATTTTGCTCCCACTGTTTCCTTCAAGGATAAACTCCTTTTCCAAGAAGGTAGCATGTCTGGAGACAAACACCCGATGATCGGTGTAAAAGTAATACCCTGAAGTCTCTTTAGGATATCCCACAATACTACATTTTACGGATCGAGATTCCAGCTTATCTGGGTCAACTTTCTTGACATAAGCTGGACATCCCCAAATCTTAACGTGTTTAAGACTCGGTTTCCTTTCTTTCCATATCTCATACGGAGTTTGAGGAACAGATTTGGAAGGCACCTTATTCAGTAAATATGCTGAGGTTTCCAATGCGTAACCCCATAGGAATACTGGAAGATTCGTATAGCTCATCATGGACCGAACCATGTCTAACAGAGTTCGATTTCTCCTTTCAGATACCCCATTCAACTGTGGAGTATATGGAGGAGTCCACTGGGAGACTATACCATTTTCTTTGAGATAATCTAGAAACTCTCCATTCAAGTATTCACCACCTCGATCTGATCGAAGAATTATAATACTGTGTTTGGTTTGTTTCTCCACTTCATGTTTATATTCCTTGAACTTTTCAAAGGCTTCAGACTTGTGTTTCATCAAATACACATATCCGAATCTAGATCTATCATCTATGAAAGTAATGAAGTACGAAAATCCTCCCATGGCTTGCGTAGACATTGGTCCACATACATCTGTGTGTACCAATCCTAGCAAATCTGCAGCCCTCTCTCCATGTCCACTAAATGGAGATTTGGTCATTTTACCCAATAGACAAGACTCGCATGTAGGATATGATTCAAAATCAAAGGGGTCTAGTAACCCTTCCTTATGCAATGTCCGAAGTCTATTTTCACTAATATGACCTAGCCTACAGTGCCATAAATAGGTCAGATTTTCATCATCTCGTTTTCTTTTATTAGTTTGTTCAATCTGAAGTAAATCATGCTCTACGTCACATACATACAGACCATTATTTAAAATTCCACGTCCATAAAGAACATTATCTCTAAGGATAGAACATTCATATTCTTAATAATAAATGAAAAACCATCCAAATCCAACATAGGGATAGAAACAATATTCCTCACGATAGAGGGAACGTAATAACAATTATTCAAAATAATAGTCTTGCCCGTAGGCATATGTAAACTAAATGATCCTACAGCTATGGCCGCAACCCTTTCTCCATTGCTCATACGTAGAATCACCTCATCTTTTTCAAGATTCCTACTTCCCTTTAGTCCTCGCAACGAATTGCAAATATGAGAACCACAAGCGGTATCTAATACCCAAGTAGAAATTTGACCTAGTGACATATTAACTTCAATCATGAACATGCCTGAATCAGAAGCGGTAGTCTTACTACCCTTCTTCTTCTTCAATTCTGCAAGGTAAATCTTGCAGTTTCTCTTCCAGTGCCTGTAACACCCCCAGATCCGGGGTCGGGGATCCGGGTCGTCACGGTCTTTCTTTCCACAATATCACTTCACTTAATTAATAAATAACCTTATGCTGTGACCCCACACTAACACACACCACAACCCGTTATAGTCTCAGAGATGAAATTTAAATAAGTACAAGTCTTTGAATCCACAATTTAAAAGTTATTACAACCCAAAATGATTACTTGATAAATTTACAGTTAATTGCCATTATCTGCCACAAGTTATAATTATACATAATTGATTCTCAAAAGTAGATGGTCTGATCTACAATAGATCTACCTCTGCAGCTATAGCAGCTACAACATCAACGGGAAGACACAGGACGCTTCCCACGCGCTTGCGCTGGGTCTGCTGGAGTCTGGCCATCTTTCCTAACTGTTGTTGTGTGATGAAGAAATAAAGCAAGGGTGAGCAGCAAGCCCACCAAAATAATATGTATAATGATTTACAATATATGAGCCTACTCATAATACTCATGAAAGTCTTGGTCAAAAGAAATGAACCAAGTTTGATATCTTAATGCGATGAAGTCGCAAAATATTCAGTATATATACATATATACTTTTCAAAATATTGGAAGTCCTCTTCCATGCATAATACACACAGAATTCCAGTGTATAACTGTATAAAAATATCGTTGCAAGGTGATCTCATATATCTAACCTTGTCTCAACGTTTTTCTGAAAATCTTTGTCATGCATAAGATAATCATTTACTAGATATAAGTTTAAAAGATGAAGTTACAAAATACTCCAATATACTTATATCTTTTCCAAATACTACTTGAACTACCACCATTCAAGTTATAATTAGTTTCCAAAGTTCATCACATAGACGAGACTACAAGATAATACTTGAATAGATTCAACCTTTAAAATATCATTAAAATAAAATGAAGTTATGAGATACTTCATTTGATGCAAACATTATTTTGAAAACTTGACCCTGCCAACACTCAACAATCGCCCAACCGTAGCCTTTCTATCGAAGTGCTTTGGGTAGTGTTGCAGAAATATCCAATTGGATGATGAACTCATTACGGGAGTTTGCCGCGCCAGGAAGACCACTTACGATGATCAGTCGTAGTAGTACAACCCCACCATTTTCTACATGTAGAGGAGAACCTGTCGGATTTACTTGTCAACCGAACACTGAACTCCTAAGGAATGGACCGCCTTAGCGGAACTTCCAGGCCATTTGGGCCAATATAATAAGGCTGGGCCGGCGCTACTCGGCCACTTACGCCACTCCTAGTTCAGATGAAATCCATGACTCTGAAACGTAAAGCTCGTTTCCCCCTTTCCCCAAGTAGAAACTTGTTGATACGGCTCCACCAAGAAGTCGTACCTAGTTGGAAAGGAAAACTCACCGATATTTCCCAGGCGATGCCTGTTAATGGATTAACTTGTTCCAAGAATTTTACTTCCCGAATATTGGGTAAGTAATCAAAAACTCTTTTACCAAGACAGCAACCTTGTTGTGAATATAAAACACACCACCGAGCCAGATCCCCCAGGTTATGAGCGAGTATTTAAATCCCCTTTTTAAAAGGAAGATCTTAAATATAAAAATAGTTTTGGGATCCGCTCTAACTTTTGAAAATCATTTTAAAGACTCGAAAACACTTTAAAGAGTGTTTGGAGTAAAACTGATTTAATGAAGTAAATCAGTCCCCAGAATATTTAGAAAATGTCTGAATATTATTATTTAAATAATATTCCCATAAAAAAAATAATCTTTATAAAATAATTGAAGTAGAAGTATTAAAACTTATACTTGAAATGAATAGCAAATAATCAAAGATATACTTATACGAAAGTAATATCTTTATTTGAATAATCAAAAATAAGTTTGATTATTTACACCTTATTCTTTAATAAAATAAAGAATATATTTCAGCAAATAATCGGAGTCATAGATCCTCAAATGAATATTCAAATAATATTCATTAAATAATATAAACTGAGTCATAAGTCCTCGAATGAATATTCGTAATAATATTCATTAAATAAAATAAAGTTATCGAATAAACCTTATTCGGTTTATAGTTTGGAAAACTATAACCATATATATATATAAATATATATATATATATATATCCATATCCATATAAAATCTACTCGGGATCCTCGACTCCCGGTTTTAGAAAATATTTACACCCTTGGGTCCCTATACTAAGGGTATATGCAAGATACAACTATCCTCTAGCATAGGTATTATCAAATAAACCAACAGATATATATCTCAAGAATATAAAACAGGCATGCATATATACCATATCACATGCTACAATATATCGCAACATTTGCTAAATAACAATCATGCAATATCACAAGATAATGCATATACATACATTTACATCACAACAACAGTGTATCGGATAGAATACTTGCCTGAGCGACTTGGGGTGAGAAAGGCTCGGGACGAGTCTGGCAACCTACAAACAACAAGTAAGTTGGAATTAAACCAAAATCACTTGTAAGTCTATGCTTTAACTAACTTAGACTCTAATGCTAGTTTTACGCTCACCGATTCGCTTAAGTCACTCGGGTACCCTCGGCTCCACCATTTTTAATAACTTGACCTTTACGAGTTTTAACGCGATTCCTTCGCGAATGACTTACCAACTGCCTAACACACTTACCATAAATGTTTCATACATTAATTAACCCTTTTTGGTCTTTAACCTACATTCCAAAATAAGGCGAGGGAAAAAGTTTCGTTCGCGAAACGCCGTTACTTGAAACGGTCGTTTCTCCTAAACCGTAAATCGGAATCGAACGAACTACATATCAAAACGAAGCTCGTAACATGAGCTATCTAAACATGGCAGTGGTCATAATCTAGCAGGGGGTTCTCGGGTCCTAATGCTATGCACAAAAACAGTCCAAAGAAAATCGGACGTTACGACGGCTATGTTTACGCGATTTCCAATATTTTAAACCATTCAAACCCATTCCAAATCAACCCCAAATCCAACCTCAATCCATCATACAACAAACATCCATCCTTATCACATCATAACAATCCCAACAAATCCACATTAACCATTTATACTATTCTTTATCATGAATTTAAACTACACTTAAGTTCATTAATCAACAACCAAGATTTACAACTTCAAAAACAACCCAAAACCCATTAATCTCTACATACACAATCATCAAGCCTCTCATGAACTCTAATACTCATTTTATGCTCTTAACTTTCAATAACAAAGCTTGGTTAAGAGATTATACCTTCCTTGGAGAGTGGAGAATCAAGGGGATGGCTTGGAATCATCTTTAAAGCCCTTATCCAAGCTTAATCTAAACAAAACTTCAAGAACACAAATTTTAGTTCTTGAAAACACTATTCACCATCTTCTTTGATGATTTATAGAAAAAGATTGGCTTGGATTTAAAAGCTTAAACTTATAGGAAGTATGTAACTTAACTAGGAGAAGCTAGGATAATTACCTTGCTAAATAATAAGTGGAGGAGCTTGAACTTCCATTTTTTAAGAAGAGAACCCGAGAGCTTCATGAAGAAGAAGAAGAATTTTGTGTTTTGCCTTGTCTTGATTTTTTGTTGGTTGATTTGGTTTTGTTTTTGATTTAGTGAATTACCTTCTTGCCCTTGGATTTGTGTGGTTACAAAGCCACCACACCTCCTCCTTCCCATGTCATGCTTATCTCATCCACATGATGTCATCCTTCCTTCCTTATCTTCTTTCTATTGGTTGGATGACATCATTCCCATTAATCCCTTTGATTAACTTCCTAATCGTTTGCCTAATGACCGCTGATCTGCTATACGGTTCGCTTAACTTTCGTTCTCGTTTTATCGTTTGAAGGATCATACCCGGGATCTTATTACTTAGGTTCCCTTAACCTTTCTCAATATATTATATTCCTTCTATGATCCTCTTTTATAATCCTTTAATTTAAATCCTTTTTATCCTGTTACCTTATACTCAATTCTCTCCGTATATTGTGGATTTCCGGGAAAAACCAAAGTGTTCGAAATTGGATTCTGACGATCTTTACATACACTTATATACTTCATAGAGTACTAATAATATCCCATAAGATCAATAACAGAACCCCTACATATTGTGGCATGAAAAGTTTTCTCGTTCAGCAAAAACACTATTCATAAGGGTTTCAAAAATTTCCAAAATTGGGGTTATTACAGTCTCCCCTCCTTAAAAGGATTCCGTCCCGGAATCAGATAGAAAATGAATAGGGATACCTTCCTAGCATTGCACCTTCTAACTCTTAAGTAAATTTTCCCACATTGTGGTCCTACCACCAAACTCTGCCTAGTTTAATAATCCTTCTCCTAAGCACTTGTTCTTTTTCACTCTATAACCCTTCCTGGTTGCTCCATACAGGTTACATCGGGTTGCATATCTATGCGCTCATATGCCTCTATTTATCTGGCATCTAAATTACACTTCCTTAACATTGATACGTGAAACACGTTACGACCTGCTACATGTTCGGGGTTAGGGCTAGCTTCTATGCTATCCTCCCAATACGTCTTAATATATCCAAGGGTCCAGCAATTCGTGGACTTAGCTTTCATTTCTTTCCGAACCTCATCAATCCTCTCCAAGGGATACCTATAACGTTACTAGGTCCCCTATTTCATACTCTTTATCCTTTCGTGTCAAATCAACATACTTATCATGACCATCTTGGGCTACTACCAGCCGTCCTCTGATTAGATCTATCATATCCTTGGTCCTTTGGACTACTGCGGGTCCGAGCATCTTGCGCTCTACAACTTCATCCTAACATAAGGGAGATCGACATTGTCTTCCCTTAATGATCTCATAAGGCGACATCTCGATAATGACATATGATCTATTGTCGTAAGATAACTCAATCCGTGTTAAGTGATCATTCCAAATTCTTTCAAGTCTATTACACAGACTCTCATTATTGCTTTTAACATTAGAGCTTCTACTTCTCAATACCCATTCTTTTCCAGTTCGTAATCGCTACTACCTTCCGTTCCTAATATTATACTGGTTATACTTTTGCTCGTTAGCGTTCTATAACCTTTTAATAACCACGTCAACCTTAGTATCACGAATGTGTTCCCATTCCGCATACTACCACCACTTTATTACTCCTTTTTCAGTTGTTTCTATTTTCCAAAATTTGATCAATCAAATAGAAGTAAGGGAATTTGTTGAGAGATCACTATGATCATGAACACTTGTTATATTGCATAGTTAGTACAGAAGGTGGCCAGCCTTTAGTACTTGACAAGCAATTTAACAACATGTGGTATCCTACTAGGCTTCTATCACAAAGATAGATAGTCATTCGGCAATACCTCCCCTTCTGGAAGGGTTGTTCTTCTCAGCTTACATGAAATGAAAAGAAGAGAAAAGAACGAACTGAAGAGAATTGTATATATGAAAAAAATATACTGCCACAAAATATCTGGCTTGGAACCTACCTCTGAACTATAGAGGTTTGTCATAGAAGAACAAAACATATATATATTTATATCAACATCAAGTATTATAGCATCGTATTTCACGTGCCTAAATATTTTCGTTATCCCGTCCATCATTCTATGGACCCATGCTCTTCCTCGAGCTTATACACAATTACCTTTGAAACTCCCTCGACATCGAAAATCGAATCTGGGATCTCATTCTAGACATCATCGTTGCTCGAATTTTATGCTTGCACCGCAACCTTCCTCGTATAATAATACGACTCTCTATTGATAAGAAAGAATAATAATTCACTATGTAGATACTCTACTTAATTAGTCTATTAATGATGACTTATACACTACCACGACCCGATTAGTGGTACTCAATCTCAACACCCATTCCAATACAACTCTCACGGTTGTAATCAGCTCAATACTCGCAGAATCATTGCTGCCTCACTATGGTCCACCACTGACCTACTCTCGTCATTCATTTTCCATGAAGTCTTAATAGCTAACCATACGGAGTCCATACAGGTCGTATCTAATTCTCCTAAGGAGTTAACATAACCACCAATCACAATTCATGAAGAACACTCGTGATCCTGACATACATACATGACATGAAGCAAATAAAAGTGCAGAAGAGTTTCGCTCAAAGCAACGATAGCAGGCTAATACCATTTTTAATCATATGCCTTCGATAGAAGACTTAACTCAAAGGTTCGTTTAGTCCTTTTGGAAACATGGTCCTGGCTTATCCCCAGATAGGACCTCCTAAGATAGATAGCCCGCTCATGGCGATTACACGAATTAAACCTTTACTAACTACTATTACGGTTGGGTATTGCACAGTCATCAGGAGGAATGTCAATCTTCCAAACCATAATACAACCTTCACAGTTTTAACCATCATCACTGTATTCTTTTGGCACAAGCGCCTATAATTATCCTCTTACCTTTAAAGTGTCGGCCACCTCTTTGGCCTTTCCTGATAGTAAAATTTTCTTACAGTCAATGTCACTTTAACCATCTCCAAATAAATTTTCTACCTTATTTCAATCACAGCTTATGTGAAAATGCTTTCCTTAAAATCTGATGAGTAAAAAAAAAAATCACCATTTTCCGTAAGTTATTGCCTCAGTCTTTAGAGGTTAATCACTGTCATGACTGACTCTCAATCATAATTAGAACATCTTTTATCTTAAGTCCTAATTGCCCTGAACAATTTCAACCATTATTGGTTCGATCCATACCTTCTCGTGGTTTAACACGTGCCTCACTTGGCATCATTATAATTACGTCATATTTCCTTTATCAACATTTCCATTCTTGAGAATTTTGAATATTACCTTTCTCATTGCAAAACCTCTAAGGTTATCCTTGAATCGTTCCTCCTGTATTCCCTAGATACAGGGCATATTAAAATACCATTTACTATTACTAGAACCATTGCCTATATACTTCTGAAAAATTTCTCCACTGATTCTTAAAGGTTGTTGCTACATTAACCCTTTCCAAATCATACTGTCAAAACTCATACTGTCCCTATTAAGGGTGAAATTCCAACCTTTATGCATTCCCCTAGGATTCATTTTAAGTTACCGATGTTCTATCCTTTATTCCACCTTTAAAAGGTACCTGCATCCTTCCATGGATAAATCAAGTCATATATCCCTGATAAGGGTGTCTTATTCAATCATTCCCACCTCGATAGTCTATACCTAACTTCGTAATAGCATCCTTTTTCAAATTGAGGTCAATCCATATGGCCTCCAAAAGATAACAATGGTCATCCACTTTTCTTTCTTGATTTGGTAATGATAACATGGATGTTCTGGAAGATATTGGTCATGTTCAACGTGAACTTCTTCTTAATAATTCCTTATTTACTTTTGTTGTTTATCTCAACAGTCATCTCAATGTTGGGATATCTTTCATATCTGGCGTCTCCCTTTCTGGGTATCATGCCACCGGTCTTACACTTTACCTTCTTGAAGGTCACTTCCTTCACCCAATTTTCTTAATTTCTTACTTTATTGTCTCCTCAGTCTATCCGCGTCTCATTATTTATCCTTCGAATTATCTCAAGGTTTCCTCGAATCTTCCCAACTTAAAACAGGGGATAAAATATATGTATCTCTTATACCTTCAACCATCAATTTAACTCATGGTGAACCACTCTCATCCGGACGATTACCTACTTTTCTATTTCTATTTCTATGAGTCTTTAGGGTTTCCTCATACCCAACTCCCTTATCATTCCTCAAACTCTCTTGCCTTTATATTCCTTTCTCTTATCATTATTTCATGAACCAACACAACATAAGCATTGATTTCAAAACATCCCGTCATTCTGGATTCGTGTCTTCAGAACGAATCTTGATAACTTTTACAACTTAGATTCATAATTCATCATACTCGTCTGCCTTTGTTCTGGCTCTTAAGCTTTTACACTATCTCCATAACCTTGCGAAGTACTTTCCTGAAAACAATTGACTGAACTTAAATCAGTTTATTATAATCTCTTGCTCCGTGCCTTCCTTGGCCTTTCACCAGTAGTGGCCCTTCGCTTAGGAGGGTAAGTGACAAAAATAGTCTTTTGTGATTCGTCAATCATTTAGAATCTCAAATGATTCCTATATTTCCTTTAGCCAGGCCCTTGCCTCGACTGGGTCAGCTTGTTCCTTGGAACTCTAAGAGCTTAGCGACTTAAAGGTCCTGAAAAAATTTCCCACCGCACTGTCTCCTCAGGGTGGTGGTTGGGGATAAAAGTCTAAGTTCTTTTTAGACAGGTCCATGAATTGCCGTATAGGAGTACCGTCTCGGGTCTCCTTTCCTTACTCGACTTTCTATTTCCTTAGTATGAATTGTTTCATCCTACTCCCCATAATTGGGGTCATCTTTTAATTTAAAATCCTCATTTTCCACTCCATTATGTCATGGGTTCCTTCTATCTTGATGGCGACCTCCCTGACTATCACGTTCAGGGTTTGCTCTAAATCTTATTCCTCAAACTAGCTTTCGTCTAAGATCTCATCCTTACGCTCTTGAACTTTCGGAACCCAAATTCTATAGGAATGCCTCATTATTCCCTTATCATCACTCTCGGTATTAATCTCATACCTATTTGTTGGCTCTCTGCCTTCATTCATCACTTTTACTGGCACAATATGTTCTTTTCCAATACTTCGGGCTGTATTGCTATCTCAAACAGCTTTTCGGTACCGGCTCCGGTTACCTTCACTACTATTTCCATTTTCTCAAAATCTCTTATAAACTCTCCAAAAGACATTATCATCTTGAGTCTCTCCTTTTTACTAAGGGCATCAGCCACCATATTGGCTTACCCCGAATGATAAAGAATCTGCCAATCATAATTCTTGATTAGCTCTAACCGCCTCCTCTGGCGTATGTTGAGCTCTTTCTACGTAAGAATGTACTAGAGCACTTATGGCTTAGGTAATTCTCGCACTTCTCTCCATACAAGTAGTGCCTCCAATCTTTAGGGTAAAACTATTGCCACGAGCCTAAGCTCATGGGCGGTGATATCAAATTTTATATTCCCTTAATTATCTTGACGCGTACGCAATTACCTTGCTGTGCTGTATAAGAAGCACCCTAATTCCTTATGCGAAGTGTCACTACATTTCACAAAATCTCATTTTCCATCCGGCAACGCCAACATAGGGAACGTCACCAACCTTTGCTTCGGTTCTTAAAAGTTGTTCTCGCATTTCTCTGTCCATTCGAACTTCTCAGTCTTACGAGTAAGCCGCGTTAAAGGGGCTACTATCTTTACAAACTTGAACGAACCTCTGGTAGTTACCGGCCAATCCTACCTCTGGTAGTCGACCCAACCAGGGTCATCAATTCATCAGTGGTCCTTTATCCAATCTCGTCAGGATCCTCCATGGGATCCTCCTCAGCAACTATCCCTTCTAGGACAACATCCTCAACCGCTACATCCTCAATATCAACATCATCCGGTCCTGCGTTAGGACGCTCTATTGGATCCATAATCTGATCTCCAATTAGTAATAAAACATCATCGCGTTGATGTTCCTCAACTTCAGGGTTCGGAGTCCCGCTACCATATACGATAACGAACTACGCTTCTATCGCTACATTTATAAGGGTTCCCATAAGGGTTTTAACTGTCAGTACTACGTTAGGTAGTCCGACTATGAACTTGGCAAGAGTTCTTATTATCTTAGTGAACTTATTATCTTAACGTCCCATCATCTCTGAGGTTTATAACGCTTAGCTCTGATACCATTTCTGTAACACCCCCAGATCCGGGGTCGGGGATCCGGGTCGTCACGGTCTTTCTTTCCACAATATCACTTCACTTAATTAATAAATAACCTTATGCTGTGACCCCACACTAACACACACCACAACCCGTTATAGTCTCAGAGATGAAATTTAAATAAGTACAAGTCTTTGAATCCACAATTTAAAAGTTATTACAACCCAAAATGATTACTTGATAAATTTACAGTTAATTGCCATTATCTGCCACAAGTTATAATTATACATAATTGATTCTCAAAAGTAGATGGTCTGATCTACAATAGATCTACCTCTGCAGCTATAGCAGCTACAACATCAACGGGAAGACACAGGACGCTTCCCACGCGCTTGCGCTGGGTCTGCTGGAGTCTGGCCATCTTTCCTAACTGTTGTTGTGTGATGAAGAAATAAAGCAAGGGTGAGCAGCAAGCCCACCAAAATAATATGTATAATGATTTACAATATATGAGCCTACTCATAATACTCATGAAAGTCTTGGTCAAAAGAAATGAACCAAGTTTGATATCTTAATGCGATGAAGTCGCAAAATATTCAGTATATATACATATATACTTTTCAAAATATTGGAAGTCCTCTTCCATGCATAATACACACAGAATTCCAGTGTATAACTGTATAAAAATATCGTTGCAAGGTGATCTCATATATCTAACCTTGTCTCAACGTTTTTCTGAAAATCTTTGTCATGCATAAGATAATCATTTACTAGATATAAGTTTAAAAGATGAAGTTACAAAATACTCCAATATACTTATATCTTTTCCAAATACTACTTGAACTACCACCATTCAAGTTATAATTAGTTTCCAAAGTTCATCACATAGACGAGACTACAAGATAATACTTGAATAGATTCAACCTTTAAAATATCATTAAAATAAAATGAAGTTATGAGATACTTCATTTGATGCAAACATTATTTTGAAAACTTGACCCTGCCAACACTCAACAATCGCCCAACCGTAGCCTTTCTATCGAAGTGCTTTGGGTAGTGTTGCAGAAATATCCAATTGGATGATGAACTCATTACGGGAGTTTGCCGCGCCAGGAAGACCACTTACGATGATCAGTCGTAGTAGTACAACCCCACCATTTTCTACATGTAGAGGAGAACCTGTCGGATTTACTTGTCAACCGAACACTGAACTCCTAAGGAATGGACCGCCTTAGCGGAACTTCCAGGCCATTTGGGCCAATATAATAAGGCTGGGCCGGCGCTACTCGGCCACTTACGCCACTCCTAGTTCAGATGAAATCCATGACTCTGAAACGTAAAGCTCGTTTCCCCCTTTCCCCAAGTAGAAACTTGTTGATACGGCTCCACCAAGAAGTCGTACCTAGTTGGAAAGGAAAACTCACCGATATTTCCCAGGCGATGCCTGTTAATGGATTAACTTGTTCCAGGAATTTTACTTCCCGAATATTGGGTAAGTAATCAAAAACTCTTTTACCAAGACAGCAACCTTGTTGTGAATATAAAACACACCACCGAGCCAGATCCCCCAGGTTATGAGCGAGTATTTAAATCCCCTTTTTAAAAGGAAGATCTTAAATATAAAAATAGTTTTGGGATCCGCTCTAACTTTTGAAAATCATTTTAAAGACTCGAAAACACTTTAAAGAGTGTTTGGAGTAAAACTGATTTAATGAAGTAAATCAGTCCCCAGAATATTTAGAAAATGTCTGAATATTATTATTTAAATAATATTCCCATAAAAAAAATAATCTTTATAAAATAATTGAAGTAGAAGTATTAAAACTTATACTTGAAATGAATAGCAAATAATCAAAGATATACTTATACGAAAGTAATATCTTTATTTGAATAATCAAAAATAAGTTTGATTATTTACACCTTATTCTTTAATAAAATAAAGAATATATTTCAGCAAATAATCGGAGTCATAGATCCTCAAATGAATATTCAAATAATATTCATTAAATAATATAAACTGAGTCATAAGTCCTCGAATGAATATTCGTAATAATATTCATTAAATAAAATAAAGTTATCGAATAAACCTTATTCGGTTTATAGTTTGGAAAACTATAACCATATATATATATAAATATATATATATATATATCCATATCCATATAAAATCTACTCGGGATCCTCGACTCCCGGTTTTAGAAAATATTTACACCCTTGGGTCCCTATACTAAGGGTATATGCAAGATACAACTATCCTCTAGCATAGGTATTATCAAATAAACCAACAGATATATATCTCAAGAATATAAAACAGGCATGCATATATACCATATCACATGCTACAATATATCGCAACATTTGCTAAATAACAATCATGCAATATCACAAGATAATGCATATACATACATTTACATCACAACAACAGTGTATCGGATAGAATACTTGCCTGAGCGACTTGGGGTGAGAAAGGCTCGGGACGAGTCTGGCAACCTATAAACAACAAGTAAGTTGGAATTAAACCAAAATCACTTGTAAGTCTATGCTTTAACTAACTTAGACTCTAATGCTAGTTTTACGCTCACCGATTCGCTTAAGTCACTCGGGTACCCTCGGCTCCACCATTTTTAATAACTTGACCTTTACGAGTTTTAACGCGATTCCTTCGCGAATGACTTACCAACTGCCTAACACACTTACCATAAATGTTTCATACATTAATTAACCCTTTTTGGTCTTTAACCTACATTCCAAAATAAGGCGAGGGAAAAAGTTTCGTTCGCGAAACGCCGTTACTTGAAACGGTCGTTTCTCCTAAACCGTAAATCGGAATCGAACGAACTACATATCAAAACGAAGCTCGTAACATGAGCTATCTAAACATGGCAGTGGTCATAATCTAGCAGGGGGTTCTCGGGTCCTAATGCTATGCACAAAAACAGTCCAAAGAAAATCGGACGTTACGACGGCTATGTTTACGCGATTTCCAATATTTTAAACCATTCAAACCCATTCCAAATCAACCCCAAATCCAACCTCAATCCATCATACAACAAACATCCATCCTTATCACATCATAACAATCCCAACAAATCCACATTAACCATTTATACTATTCTTTATCATGAATTTAAACTACACTTAAGTTCATTAATCAACAACCAAGATTTACAACTTCAAAAACAACCCAAAACCCATTAATCTCTACATACACAATCATCAAGCCTCTCATGAACTCTAATACTCATTTTATGCTCTTAACTTTCAATAACAAAGCTTGGTTAAGAGATTATACCTTCCTTGGAGAGTGGAGAATCAAGGGGATGGCTTGGAATCATCTTTAAAGCCCTTATCCAAGCTTAATCTAAACAAAACTTCAAGAACACAAATTTTAGTTCTTGAAAACACTATTCACCATCTTCTTTGATGATTTATAGAAAAAGATTGGCTTGGATTTAAAAGCTTAAACTTATAGGAAGTATGTAACTTAACTAGGAGAAGCTAGGATAATTACCTTGCTAAATAATAAGTGGAGGAGCTTGAACTTCCATTTTTTAAGAAGAGAACCCGAGAGCTTCATGAAGAAGAAGAAGAATTTTGTGTTTTGCCTTGTCTTGATTTTTTGTTGGTTGATTTGGTTTTGTTTTTGATTTAGTGAATTACCTTCTTGCCCTTGGATTTGTGTGGTTACAAAGCCACCACACCTCCTCCTTCCCATGTCATGCTTATCTCATCCACATGATGTCATCCTTCCTTCCTTGTCTTCTTTCTATTGGTTGGATGACATCATTCCCATTAATCCCTTTGATTAACTTCCTAATCGTTTGCCTAATGACCGCTGATCTGCTATACGGTTCGCTTAACTTTCGTTCTCGTTTTATCGTTTGAAGGATCATACCCGGGATCTTATTACTTAGGTTCCCTTAACCTTTCTCAATATATTATATTCCTTCTATGATCCTCTTTTATAATCCTTTAATTTAAATCCTTTTTATCCTGTTACCTTATACTCAATTCTCTCCGTATATTGTGGATTTCCGGGAAAAACCAAAGTGTTCGAAATTGGATTCTGACGATCTTTACATACACTTATATACTTCATAGAGTACTAATAATATCCCATAAGATCAATAACAGAACCCCTACATATCGTGGCATGAAAAGTTTTCTCGTTCAGCAAAAACACTATTCATAAGGGTTTCAAAAATTTCCAAAATTGGGGTTATTACAGTGCCCTAACTTGTTACAGTGAAAGCATACAGCTAAATTAGGATCAGTCAACTTGTGAACATCTAGTATGCTCCCGAGTGATAGTGCAGAAGACATAACGTACAAAGTAAATCTGTAAATGATAAACACATAACAACACTTAGCAAATATTCGATTTCATTTTAAAACACTATATGAATCGGGTCTTTATTCATAAGTGGCGCCCACTAGTTTTCCTAATTTATTCAACCCCCTACGTGAAAAATTAAGCATTCATGATGCTAGTGGGAATAGGGATCCTACATTCCATTACACGACCCCGGCTGTAGCACAAACCGCCGTGTAATGTTCAATAGGTAGACAACTCTTATCAATTACATCTCATGTTATTCCCTAATCAAACTTTAGCCTCTTGAATAATTGAGTCTCGGCTGTAGCACGACAAACTCAATATTCTAAGTCAAGTCTAACCCAATATTCCGTACAGTTGAATCAGTCCCCAAAGGCCCACGGCTGTAGCACGTACCGACCTTTAGATTCTTATTTAATGTACACATCTCTATGTAATAGACAAGTATTTCTTATTTCGAAATCAAATCCCTCGGCTGTAGCACGAACCGACAATGATTCAAAAATAAGAACTACTTTTCTATCATGTTGGAAGGCTATGACCGACACAAGCCCGTTGTGTCATTGGCCAATTACTACTTGATATTATTTAATTTTAGAGGGATTATATTACGTTACAATCATAATCATATTATAAAGAAATTCTTCCTTTTAAATTAATTATTTAAAATCAATAATCAATAATCAGATGATTCCCAGATCGGGTGGAGCATTGTCAAGAGGCGACACTTAATAACCCTTTCTTACAGATAGAAATCTGTTGTTGACAGAATCATCCTTTCTCTCATATCGAAAATTCATATTCAATTACGTGTTTCACAAACACAAGAATCTCATGATTGTATTCATAATATTGTTATTAAGGTTATGAAACAATTTCACTATACTAGGTTGTCTAACAAACACCTTATGTTCATTTAAGTTCACCTAAATCTATCATCGCATGATAAACTAAGCATATATCACATATATCAACATGAATAAACATCAAGGTAGGCATGTTACATCATCTAGCACATTAGTCTAAGCATTATACATCTCTATGTATCACATGAAGCATTTAAAAGCAATTAAAACAGTCAAAAACAACTTTAAAACACTTCATGGAATATAAACAGTTCAAAACTTTTATATAAACTAAAATTGATCACTCCATTAGATCCGTCTCGAAAAAATGAATTCAACGGTATATTGCACACCTAAAACGGAGTTACGAAACTCCCAGAAAATCAATTTTAAAATCAACAGACGGGCAGTAACGCATTACAGGAACGCGTTATTGTTGGATTTTTAACGCAGCGGGGCATGGCAAAACACTTTTACACATACAAAATCCAAATAAAAGCATATAAATCGTGAATAAAAATTCGAGGGATCGAATCTAACCTTTTATAATAATTCGGAGACAACGATCAGAGATCCTTAGCAGTTGCTCCTCAAGTGTGAAGCACTCCACCGATATCCACCAAGAAAATGATGTTAAGGACGAGGAAGGAGGTGGAGAGAATTGGGTTTTCCAAACTTTTTGGGTTTTCGGGTTTGATGTGGGTTAGAATAAAATAGGGTCTATAATAGTGTATTTATAGGCAAAATTTTCAGCTGAAATTTTCCCATAAATAATATTATTATTATCCTATTTATTATTCTCATTAATAATTAAAACACCTTTTAATTATTAATCCTTTTTCTAAACACTTTAGAAATAATTCTCTCTCTTGATTTAATTTCCAAAAATTAAATCCTTAATTAATAATATTAAGAACTTTTCTTAATTAATTTATAATCAATTAAATCTCATTTAATCAATTATTAAATTTACCAATTAATTATTTATTTCACAAATAAAGAATTATTAGCCATTATTAATTAATTCCTCCACCATTAAATCATTCTCTTTTTATGGTGTGACCCTGTAGGTTCAATATTAAGCCGGTAGTAGAAATAAATAATAATAAAACTATTTTATCATTATTTATATAAATTCTCTAATTTATTAAATATGATTAATTAATTAATCACATTTATTCTACATCGTGAGGGATACTTCTCAGTATATCGCGACTATCCGGATAATATGAATTCACTGCTTAGAATACCAAGAACCTATTCAGTGAATAGTTACCGTACAATAAACTCCTTCTACCCTACAATGTCCCGATTAAATACAAGGCATGGATCTCGTGTCAAGCCTATCTAATTCAATCACTTTGCTTACCATTTACTATGCGTAGTTCTATGCAAATTAGAAACTCCTTTCTAATTTCATTTACTCTGGCCAGAGATTCCTGAACTAGCATAAGTGGATCAGCCTTGAACATTCGCTTCCTTCACTGGAAGGGGTAGATCCTTTATTGATCATACACTATCTTCGTGTACAAATTCCTATACCCAGAAGAGCCCTAATAATTGTCCCTGGAGACTAAGAACTAAACCAAAGCATAGTTCAGTGTACACAAGATGACTATGATGACCTCAAGTCTAAGGATACTTGTACAACTATCACTATGTGAACAACTGCTGACACGTGAGTGAACTCCATCAGTTGTTCAGCTGTGCGAGTCATGTTCAGTGAACTTATTCCATAATAAGCACCTACATACTAGCTATAGTGTCACCACACAAATGTCTATGAGAACAGACATCCTTCATAATGAAGCAAGCATAGTATGTACCGATCTTTGCGGATTATTAATTACCAGTTAGTAATCCTATGACCAGGAACTATTTAAGTTTAGAGTTATCATCTTTTAGGTCTCACTATTATGATCTCATCATAATCCATAAAAAGCTTTACTCTAAACTATGGTATATCTTATTTAAACACTTAAATAGATAGAGCCCATAATAAAAACAAAACAAGTATTTTATTAATATCAATGAAATCAAAACAGATTACATAAAAAGTTATTCCTAAATTCTAATACATGATTGGACTTAGGACATATTACTTTCACATTTACCAATCTTGTAAAAGTAGCTTCACACAGTGGTTTTGTGAAGATATCTGCTAGTTGTTGATCTGTTGGAACGAAATGCAATTCCATTGTACCTTCATCCATATGTTCCCTTATGAAGTGGTACCTTATCCTGATGTGCTTTGTCATTGAGTGTTGAACTGGATTACCTGTCATAGCAATAGCACTTTGATTATCACAGTAAATAGGGATTTTAGAATATATTAACCCATAATCCAGTAACTGATTCTTCATACAAAGAATCTGTGCACAACAGCTTCCTGTAGCAATGTACTCTGCTTTTGCAGTTGATGTGGAAATTGACTTCTGTTTCTTGCTAAACCAAGAAACCAATCTGCCTCCAAGAAATTGGCAGCTTCCACTTGTGATTTTCCTGTCAATTTTGCATCCTGCAAAATCTGCATCTGAGTAACCTATTATCTTAAAGTCTGATTCTCCAGGATACCACAATCCCAGATCAGCTGTACCCCTAAGGTACTTGAAAATTCTTTTCACAGCTGTTAAGTGAGGTTCTCTTAGATCTGCTTGAAATCTTGCACAAAGACAAGTAGCATACATGATATCAGGTCTACTTGTAGTTAGATAGAGTAGTGAGCCAATCATACCTCTGTAATCAGTAATATCTACTGATGTACCAGTATCCTTATCCAATATTGTTGCAGTGGCCATAGGAGTGGATGCACTTGAACAGTCTTGCATTCCAAATTTCTTCAACAAATTTCTGGTGTACTTAGATTTATAAATAAAAGTTCCTTCTTCATTCTTCTTGACTTGAAGGCCCAGAAAATAGCTAAGTTCTCCCATCATACTCATTTGATATCTTGACTGCATTAGCTTCGCAAACCTTTTACAAAGTCTGTCATTTGTAGAACCAAAAATGATATCATCAACATATATCTGTACCAAAAGTAAGTCATTTCCATGGTTGAGATAGAATAAGGTTTTGTCAATAGTCCCTCTGTTAAATCCACTTTCTAGAAGAAACTGATCTAATGTCTCATACTATGCTCTTGGAGCTTGCTTAAGGCCATAAAGTGCTTTATCAAGTCTGTAGACATGATGAGGAAATTTTGAATCTACAAAACCTGGAGGTTGTTCAACATATACTTCTTCTTCTAATTCTTCATTAAGAAAAGCACTTTTACATCCATTTGAAAGACTGTAAACTTTTTGTGAGCAGCATAAGCCAAAAATATCCTTATGGCTTCCAATCTAGCAACTGGTGCAAATGTTTCATCATAATCAATTCCCTCTTGTTGAGAATATCCTTTTGCAACCAGCCTTGCTTTATTCCTTGTAATTATGCCATCACTATCAGTTTTTTTTCTGAACACCCACTTTGTACCAACAACAAATATGTTCTTTGGTCTTGGCACTAGGGTCCAGACTTTATTTCTTTCAAATTTATTTAACTCTTCTTGCATTGCTTGCACCCAATCAGCATCTTGAAGAGCTTCTTCCACTTTCTTTGGTTCAATCTGAGAAAGAAAAGAATGATAGAGACATGCATTTGATGTTGTTGTTCTAGTTCGAATACCTGCTTCAGGATCTCCAATAATCAAGTCAGGTGTATGTGCTTTAGTCCACTTCCTTGCAGATGGAAGGTTATCTCTAGAACTGGATGCTCCCCCATGATCCATGTAACACCCCCAAATCCGGGGTCGGGGATCCGGGTTGTCACGAGTTCCATTTCCCTTAATAACACCCAATCTTAATACACAATCAACTACTCTGTACTGTGACCCCACAATAAACACACACACCACAAGTTATAGTCTCAGAGATGAATTACCAAAAATAATCACAAGTCGTTTTATTCCACAATTATATGTCAATACACCTTAAAAGGTTTTCTGGCTAATTTACATTTCTTTGCCATTATTACAATTCATAATATACATAAGTCTGGTACATTATTAGTTGAAAACTTAGCCTATTGGTAATTTCTACCTCAGCTACAGCGGCCTCAACGCTTCCAGAAAGCTGCGGAACGTTTCCTGTCCGCTTGCGAATTGGGAGCTTGGTCCTGTTCATCTTATCTATCTGATGTTGTGTGATGAAAGAAGAAAGCAAGGGTGAGTAGCAATCCCACCAAAATAATATGTATAATTATTAACAATATATGAGCCTACTCATAATACTCATGAAAGTCTTGGTCAAAAGAAATGAACCAAGTTGATATCTTAATGCGATGAAGTCGCAAAATATTCAGTATATATATATATACATATATACTTTTCAAAATATTGGAAGTCCTCTTCCATGCATAATATACACAAAGTCCCAGTGTATAACTGTATAAAAAAATATCGTTGCAAGGTGATCTCATATATCTAACCTTGTCTCAACGTTTTTCTGAAAATCTTTGTCATACATAAGACAATTATTAATTAGATATAAGTTTAAAAGATGAAGTTACCAAATACTCCAATATACTTATATCTTTTCCAAATACTACTTGAACTACCACCGTTCAAGTTATAATTAATTTCAAAAGTTCATCCCACTGATGAGACCACAAGATAAGACTTGAATAGATTCAATCTTTGAAATATTATTAAAGGAAATGAAGTTAGGATATACTTCATTAAGTTCTGATATATATATATATCCACATATACATCTTCTTTATACATTTCCTGAAAACCTCTGTCATGTAAAGTATAAACAGAGTTACAATATCCAATAAATTTGGAAAGGAAAAGAATTTTGGCATAAACCAGGTATCTCGCTGATCAGGCAAAGATACCAATAAGTAACCTTTTCTACTAGTAGATGGACGAATTCCCCACTGGTCATCACCCTGGTCTCAATAGGACCTTATGCTGGACTGCCACTCAGCCACTTATGCATTTGATGGACTCCCACTGAGCCACTTACACTATCATGGACGCCCACTGAGCCCATGTTGCTTATGCCGACTCAATAGATGGACTTACTTCCCGAACGTTGGGTAAGTAATCAATTCATTTACCAAAACTGCAACCGTGTTGCGAATATAAAATACACCACAGAGCCGGATCCCTCAGGTTTTGAGCGAGTATTTAAATCCCCTTAAAAAGGAAGATCTTAAATATAAAAATGAGTTTTGGGATCCGCTCTAAATTTTAAAAATCATTTTGAAGACTCGAAAACACTTTATAGAGTGTTTGGAGTAAAGCTGATTTAATGAAGTAAATCAGTCCCCAGAATATTTAGAAAATGACTGAATATTATTATTTAAATAATATTCTCATAAAGAATAATCTTTATAAAAATAATTGAAGTAGAAGTATTAAAACTTATACTTGAAACGAGTATTAAATAACAAAAGATATACTTATATGAAAGTACTATCTTTATTTGAATAATCAAAAATAAGTTTGATTATTGACACCTTATTCTTTAATAAAATAAAGAATATATCTCAGCAAATAATCGGAGTCATAGATCCTCAAATGAATATTCATATAATATTCATTAAATAATATAAACTGAGTCATAAGCCCTCGAATGAATATTCAAATAATATTCAGATAATAAAATAAAAGGAGTCATAAGTCCTCGAATGAATATTCAAAATAATATTCATTAAATAATATAAAAGAGTCATAAGCCCTCGAATGAATGTTCAAATAATATTCAGATAATAACATAAAAGGAGTCATAAGTCCTCGAATGAATATTCAAACTAATATTCATTTAATATAAAGGAGTCATACGCCTTCGAATAATATTCGAAATAATATTCAATAATAAAATAAAGTTAAAGTTATCGAATAAACCTAATTCGATTAATAGTTTTGAAAACTATGACCATATATATATATAAGTATATATATATATATATCCATATATACAAAATCTACTCGGGATCCTCGACTCCCGGTTTTAGAAAATATTTTCACCTTTGGGTCCCTGTACTAAGGGTATATGCAAATTACCGCTATCCTCTAGCATAGGTATTATCAACTGAATCAACAGGTATATATATGGAAAGAATGCGAAACAGGCATGCATATATATATATACCATAGCAGCATGCTTCAATATATTGCAACATTTGCTAATTAACCAACATGCATCTATCGCAAGATAATGCAAATACATATACTCATCACCACAACAGTTATAACGGGTAGAAAACTTGCCTGAGCGACTTGGGGTGATAAAAGGCTCGGGACGAGTCTGGTAACCTATAAACAACAAGTAAGTTGGAATTAAACCAAAGTCACTTGTAAATCTATACTTTAACTAACTTAGACTCTAACGCTTGTTTTGCGCTTACTGATTCGCTTAAGTCACTCGGGTACCCTCGGCTCCACCATTTTTAATAATTTAACCTTTACGAGTTTTAAGGAGATTCCTTCGCGAGTGTCTTACCAACTGCCTAACACACTTACCATAAATGTTTCTTACCCCAATTAGTCATTTAAGGTCCTTAACCAAGGTTTCAAAGTAAGGCGAGGGGAAAAGTTTCATTCGCGAAACGCCGTTACTTGAAACGGTCGTTTCTCCTAAACCGTGCATCGGAATCGAACGAACTACATATCAAAACGAAGCTCGTAACATGAGCTATCTAAACATGGCAATGGTCATAATCTAGCAGGGGGTTCTCGGGTCCTAATGTTATGCACAAAAACAGTCTAAAGAAAATCGGACGTTACGGCGGCTATGTTGACACGATTTCCCAATTTAAAACCATTCAAAACCAACCCAATTCAACCTCAAACCAAACATACAACCAACATCCATCCTTATCACATCATAACAACCCCAACCAATTCCATTTTAACATTCATACTTATGCCTAAGCTTAACTTTAAACATACTTAAGTTCTTTTAATGAAAACAACAACATCTACCATTCCATTTCACTACCATTTCAAATCCCAAACTCTAAATCACAACATCAAGCTGCAATATCACCCTAATAATCAAAATCATCTTATAATACATAGGAATCTAGGGTTTGGAGATGATATACCTTCCTTGAAGTGGTGGGAGGAGCTAGGAAGCCTTAAGAAGCTTTGAGAAGTCTTAGGAATGCTTGGATCTTCAAGGAAAACAAGAAAAACTTCAAGTTAAAAACTTGAAAACACTATTCATTGTCTTCTTCTTTGATTAAATGAAGAAGATTGAGAAGGAATTGATGGCTTAAACTCATGATATAGCCCTAACTAAGCATGAAGATGATTAGGGAATTATCTTACCAATTTAGGAGGCTTGGATCTTGAGTTTTGAATTCTTGCCCATTTGCAATAGTAAAAAGCCGAGAGCATGAAGAACCATGCCTTGGTTTCTTTTTGATTTTGATGAAAAATGATTTGCTTGGCTTGGTTGGTTTGATTTTTGTGTTTGATTTAGTCAATTACCTTGTTGCCCTTGAATTTGTGTGGTTCTCATTCAACCACACCTCCTTCCTTCCCATGTCATGCTTGTATCATCCTCATGATGTCATCCTCCCCTCCTTGTCCCCTTCTCATTGGTTGGGTGACATCATCCTCTCTAATCCCTTTGATTAACTTCCTAATTGTTTGCCTAATGACCGCTGATCTGTTATACGGTTCGCTTAGCTTTCGTTTTCGTTTATCGTTTGAAGGATCATACCCGGGATCTTATTACTTAGGTTCCCTTAACCTTTCTCAATACATTATATTCCTTTTTATGATCCTCTATTATAATCCTTTAATTTAAATCCTTTTATCCTGTTACCTTATACTCAATTCTTTCCGTATCTATTGGATTTCCGGGAAAATCAAAGTGTTCGGATTTGGATTCTGACGATCTTTACATACACTTATATCCCATATAAAGTACTAATAAAATCTCAGAATATCCATATCAGAACCCCTACATAGTGTGGCATGAAAAGTTTTCTCATTCAGCAAAAACACTATTCATAAGGGTTTCAAAATTTCCCAAAAATTGGGGTTATTACAGTCTCCCCTCCTTAAAAGGATTCCGTCCCGGAATCAGATAGAAATGAATAGGGATACCTTCTTAGTATTGCACTTTCTAACTCTCAAGTCAATTTTCCCACATTATGTTTCTACCATCAAACTCTTACTAGTTTGATAACCCTTCTCCTAAGCACTCGTTCCTTCTTAATCTATACCCTTCCTGGTTGCTCCATATAGGTTACGTCTGGTTGCATGTCTATGCGCTCATATGCCCCTAATTATCTGGCATCCGAATTACACTTCCTTAACATTGATACGTGAAACACGTTATGACTTGCTACATGCTCTGGGGTAAGGCTAGCTCATATGCTAACTTCCCAATACTTCTTAATATATCCAAGGGTCCGACAAATTGGGGACTTAACTTTCCTTTCTTTCCGAATCTCATCAATCCTTTCCAAGGGTTTCCAAGGGGATACCTTTAACAACAGTAGGTCCCCTACTTCCTATTCTTTGTTCTTTCGTGTCAAATCAACATACTTCTTATGTCCATCTTGGGCTACTACCAGCCGTCCTCTGATTAGATCTATTATATCCTTGGTCCTTTGGACTACTGCGGGTCCGAGCATCTTGCGCTCTACCACTTCATCCTAACATAAGGGAGATCGACATTGTCTTCCCTCAAGGATCTCATAAGGCGATACCTCAATACTGAAATATGATCTATTGTCGTAAGAAAACTCAACCCGTGTTAAGTGATCATTCCAATTTCTTTCAAATCTATTGCACAGACTCTCATTATAGCTTTTAGCATTAGAGCTTTTGCTTCTCACTACCCATCCTTTTTCCCAGTTCGTAGTCGCTACTACCTTCCGTTCATAATATTATACTAGTTATACTTTTGCTTGTTAGCGTTCTATAACCTTTTAATAACCACGTCAACCTTAGTATCACGAATGTGTTTCCATTCCGAATACTACCACAACTTTATTACTCCTTTTTCAGCTGTTTCTATTTCCCAAAGTTTGATCAATCATATAGAAGTAAATGAATTTGTTGAGAGATCACTATGATCATGAACACTTGTTCTATTGCATAGTTAGTACAGAAGGTGGCCAGCCTTTAGTACTTGACAAGCAATTAAACAATAGATGGTATCCTACTAGGCTTCTATCACACAGATAGATAGTCATTCGGCAATACCTCCCCTTCTGGAAGGGTTGTTCTTCTCAGCTTACATGAAATGAAAAGAAAAGAAAAGAACGAACTGAAGAGAATTGTATATTCGTAAAAAAAAAAAATTATTTCCATAAAATATCTGGCTTGGAATCTACCTCTGAACTATAGAGGTTTGTCATAGGAGAACAAAACATATATGTATATATATCAACATCAAGTATTATCGCATCGCATTTCACATGCTTAAATATTTGCTATTCCGTCCATCATTCTATGGACCCATGCACTACCTCTAGCTTATACACAATTACCTTTGAAACTCCCTCGATATCGAAAATCGAACCTGGGATCTCATTCTAGACATCATCGTTAATTGAATTCTATGCTTGCACCGTAACCTTCCTCGTATAATAATACGACTCCCTATTGATAAGAAAGAATAAATATTCAATAGGTAGATACTCTACTTAATTAGTCTATCAATGATAACTTATACACTACCACGACCCGCTTAATGGTACTCAATCTCAACATCCATTCCAATACAACTCTCCCGGTTGTAATCAGCTCATTACTCGCAGAATCATTGCTGCATTACTATGGTCCACCACTGACCTCCTGTAGTCATTCATTTTCCATGAAGACTTAATAGCTAACCATACGGAGTCCATACATCTCGTATCTAATTCTTCTAAGGAGGTAACATAATCACTATTCATGATTCATGAAGAACACTCCTGATCCTGACATACATACATGACATGAAGCAGATAAAATTGCAGAAGAGTTTCAATCAAATCAACGATAGCAGGTTAATACCATTCTAAATCATATGCCTTAAATAGAAGACTTACTCAAAGGTTCGTCTAGTCCTTTTTGAAACATGGTCCTGGCTTATCTCAAGATAGGACCTTCTAAGATAGATAGCCCGTTCATGGCGATTACACGAATTAAACCTTTACCAACTACTATTACGGTTGGGTATTGCACAGTCATCAGAAGGAATGTCAATCTTCCAAACCATAATACAACCTTCACATTTTTAACCATCATCACTGTATTCTTTTGGCACACGCGCCTATAATTATCCACTTACCTTTAAAGTGTCGGCCACCTCTTTGGCCTTTCCTGATAGTAAAATTTCCTTACAGTCAATGTCATTTTAACCACCTCCAAATAAATTTTCTACCTTATTTCCGATCACTGCTTGAGTGAAGATGTTTTCCTTAAAATCAGATGGGAAAAAAAATATCACCATTTTTCCATAAGTTATTGCCTCAGTCTTTAGAGGCTAATCACTGTCAAGACTGACTCTCAATCATACTTAGAACATCTTTTATCTTAAGTCCTAATTGCCCTGAACAATTTTGACCATTACTGGTTCGATCCATACTTTCTCGTGGTTTAACACGTGCCCCACTTGGCATCATTATAATTACGTCATATTTCCTTTATCCACATTTCTATTCTTGAGAATTTTGAATATTACCTTTTTCCTTATAAAACCTCTAAGGTTATCCTTCAATCGTTCCTCCTGTATTCCCTAGATACAGGGCATATCACAATACCATTTACTAATAGTAGAACCATTGTCTATATACTTCTGCAAAATTTCTCCACTGATTCTTAAAGGTTGTTGTTACCTTAACCCTTTCCCAATCATACTGTCAAAACTCATACTGTCCCTATTAAGGGTGACATGCCAACCTTTATGCAGTCCCCTAGGATTCATTTTAAGTTACCAATGTTCTATCCTTAATTCCACCTTTAAAAGGTACCTGCATCCTTCCATGGATAAATCACGTCATATATCCTTGATAGATTATCTTATTCATCATTCCCACCTCGATAGTCTATACCTAACTTCATAATAGCATCCTTATTCAAATTGAGGTCAATCCATATGGCCTCCAAAAGATAACAATGGTCATCCGCTTTTCTTTCCTGATTTGGTAATGATAACATGGATGTTCTGGAAGATATTGGTCATGTTCAACGTGAACTTCTTCTTAATAATTCCTTATTTACTTTTGTTGTTTATCTCAACAGTCACCTCAATGTTGGGATATCTTTCATACCTGGCGTCTCCCTTTCTGGGTATCAAGCCACCGGTCTTACCCTTCACATTCTTGAAGGTCACTTCCTTCATCCAATTTTTCCTAATTTCTTACTTCCTTGTCTTCTCAGTCTATCCGCGTCTCATTATTTATCCTTCGAACTATTTCAAGGTTTCCTCGAATCCTCCCAACTTAAAGGGGATACAATAAATGTATCTCTTATGCCTTCAACCATCAATTTTAACTCATGGTGGATCATCATCATCCTGACGATTACATACTTTTCTATTTCTATTGCTATGAGTCTTTAGGGTTTCCTCATACCCAACTCCCTTATCATTCCTCAAACTCTATTGCCTTTATATTCCTTTCCACTTCAGTTTCTTTTTATTTTCCTTTCTCTTATCATTATTTCACAAACCAATCACAATATAAGCATTGATTTCAATCATCCCGTCATTCTGGATTCGTGTCCTCAGAACGAATCTTGACAACTTTTACAACTTAGATTCATAATTTATCATACTCGTCTGCCTTTGTTCTGACTCTAAAGCTTTTACACTATCTCCATAACCTTGGGAATTACTTTCCCGAAAACAATTGACTGAACTTAAATCAGTTTATTCTAACCTCTGGCTCCGTGCCTTTCTTGGTCTTTCACCAGCAGGTGGCCTCTCTTTTAGGAGGGTAAGTGATAGAAACAGTCTTTTGTGATTCGTCAATCATTTAGAATCTCAAATGATTCCTATATTTCCTTTAGCCAGGCTCTTGCCTCGACTGGGTCAGCTTGTTCCTTGGAACTCTGAGAGCTTAGCGACTTAGAGGTCCTGAAAGAATTTCACACCACATTGTTTCCTCAAGGTGGTGGTTGGGAATAAAATATAAGTTCTGTTTAGACAGGTTCATGAATTTCCGTATAGCAGTACCGTCTCGGGTCTCCTTATCTCGCTCGACTTCTGCTGTCTTAGTCTAAATATTTCTTCCTACTCCCCATAATTGGGGTCATCTTTTAATTTAAAATCTTCATTTTCCACTTTATTATATTCCGGATTCTTTATATCTTAATTGCAACCTCCCTGATTATCACATTCAAGGTTTGCCCCTAATCTTATTCCTTGTGGGGGCATATTACTTGGAAAATTTTGAGAATCTCCGGATATTTGTCTTACTTACTTTGCTTAAGTCTTCCCCTCGTTTGGTCCTTGCACGATTGCAAATTATGAATTCTCAAGTTCGATAACCTTCATGACACTCTCTTAAGTGTTAATAGAGCAATTAACAATGTGATTTTATCACAAACAAACTGATCTGAACTGAAATTAATGAATATATACATAACCATTTGTTCGAGGGTACAACAACTGAACATATTAAAGAGGATTACATCATATGAACTTATCGCTCCTATCCCAAAAGTACTACCATAGATAGTCATCTCGTCATTAAAACTAATCATTCATAACTTAGGCTAATCCTCCAAAAGCGGTGCTACATGAAACCCTTGTTTGATTGCTCTGGCTCTGCACACTACCATGGATTAAGAGATGCGTGCACGCACGACATCCCTAACCTGCTCCATCACAGAGGTGATGAGGTCTAAGATAGTCGCAAGTAGAGCTGGATCAACCTGACCCTCAAGATGGCCTCTAGCTGTAACACGGGTGGTAGCCTCAATCCTTTCCATGCTATACGCTAATCCTGCCGGAAGTATCCCACCCTCAATCCTTGGTGCAGTAAGTCGATCCAACAGATCACTCCTAACATTCCGGGCCTCTGACAGGCCACCCAAAGTCATATGATAATCAGCGATAAGAGAAGCCTGAGTGGTAGCATCTAGCAGTCCATGGGGTGCAGGTGGTGCAGACCCAGGAGATCCAAATGGATAACCAAGCACGGTATCAGGTGACAATGGTGCAGGGGATAAAGGTGGCATTTCCTCAGTATGTGCTGGGCTCTGTACAGGGGAGGGAACAGGAATTGGTGGAACCTCATGGATGTCTACAGGAGCCTCTGGAAGAGGGTCTGATACTGGTATAATTGGGGTCGTGGAAGGCCCCACTCCTTCTGCCCTCATTAACCTTTGTGCCCTTGGTAACTCTTCATCCTCTAGTGCCACCCTCGCGGCCATTCTTGCTCTGGTAGTCGCCCTGACTACGGTCATCTATTCCTCAGCGGTCCTCTCTTCATTCTCATCAGGATCCTCCATGAGATCCTCCTCAGCCACAATCCTTTCCGGAATAACATCTTCAACCGCAACATTCTCTATATGAACCTCATCCGGTCCCTCATTAGGGTACTCCATTGGATTCACAATTTGATCTCCAACTTGTAATAAAACATCCTCATGCTGATGCTCCTGAACCTCAAGGTTCGGTGCCCCGCTGCCCTATACGAGAACGAACTATGTTACTATCACGATACTTATAAGGGTTCCCGTAAGGGTTTTAACTGTCAGTGCTACGTTAGGTAGCCCGACTATGAACTTGGCAAGAGTTCTTATTATCTTAGTGAACTTATTATCTTAACGTCCCATCATCTCTGAGGTTTATAACGCTTAGCTCTGATACCACTTCTGTAACACCCCCAAATCCGGGGTCGGGGATCCGGGTTGTCACGAGTTCTATTTCCCTTAATAACACCCAATCTTAATACATAATCAACTACTTTGTACTGTGACCCCACAATAAACACACACACCACAAGTTATAGTCTCAGAGATGAATATCCAAAAATAATCACAAGTCGTTTTATTCCACAATTATATGTCAATACACCTTAAAAGGTTTTCTGGCTAATTTACATTTCTTTGCCATTATTACAATTCATAATATACATAAGTCTGGTACATTATTAGTTGAAAACTTAGCCTATTGGTAATTTCTACCTCAGCTACAGCGGCCTCAACGCTTCCAGAAAGCTGCGGAACGTTTCCTATCCGCTTGCGAATTGGGAGCTTGGTCCTGTTCATCTTATCTATCTGATGTTGTGTGATGAAAGAAGAAAGCAAGGGTGAGCAGCAAGCCCACCAAAATAATATGTATAATGATTAACAATATATGAGCCTACTCATAATACTCATGAAAGTCTTGGTCAAAAGAAATGAACCAAGTTGATATCTTAATGCGATGAAGTCGCAAAATATTCAGTATATATATATATACATATATACTTTTCAAAATATTGGAAGTCCTCTTCCATGCATAATATACACAAAGTCCCAGTGTATAACTGTATAAAAAAATATTGTTGCAAGGTGATCTCATATATCTAACCTTGTCTCAACGTTTTTCTGAAAATCTTTGTCATACATAAGACAATTATTAATTAGATATAAGTTTAAAAGATGAAGTTACCAAATACTCCAATATACTTATATCTTTTCCAAATACTACTTGAACTACCACCGTTCAAGTTATAATTAATTTCAAAAGTTCATCCCACTGATGAGACCACAAGATAAGACTTGAATAGATTCAATCTTTGAAATATTATTAAAGGAAATGAAGTTAGGATATACTTCATTAAGTTCTGATATATATATATATATCCACATATACATCTTCTTTATACATTTCCTGAAAACCTCTGTCATGTAAAGTATAAACAGAGTTGCAATATCCAATAAATTTGGAAAGGAAAAGAATTTTGGCATAAACCAGGTATCTCGCTGATCAGGCAAAGATACCAATAAGTAACCTTTTCTACTAGTAGATGGACGAATTCCCCACTGGTCATCACCCTGGTCTCAATAGGACCTTATGCTGGACTGCCACTCAGCCACTTATGCATTTGATGGACTCCCACTGAGCCACTTACACTATCATGGACGCCCACTGAGCCCATGTTGCTTATGCTGACTCAATAGATGGACTTACTTCCCAAACGTTGGGTAAGTAATCAATTCATTTACCAAAACTGCAACCGTGTTGCGAATATAAAATACACCACAGAGCCGGATCCCTCAGGTTTTGAGCGAGTATTTAAATCCCCTTAAAAAGGAAGATCTTAAATATAAAAATGAGTTTTGGGATCCGCTCTAAATTTTAAAAATCATTTTGAAGACTCGAAAACACTTTATAGAGTGTTTGGAGTAAAGCTAATTTAATGAAGTAAATCAGTCCCCAGAATATTTAGAAAATGACTGAATATTATTATTTAAATAATATTCTCATAAAGAATAATCTTTATAAAAATAATTGAAGTAGAAGTATTAAAACTTATACTTGAAACGAGTATTAAATAACCAAAGATATACTTATATGAAAGTACTATCTTTATTTGAATAATCGAAAATAAGTTTGATTATTGACACCTTATTCTTTAATAAAATAAAGAATATATCTCAGCAAATAATCGGAGTCATAGATCCTCAAATGAATATTCAAATAATATTCATTAAATAATATAAACTGAGTCATAAGCCCTCGAATGAATATTCAAATAATATTCAGATAATAAAATAAAAGGAGTCATAAGTCCTCGAATGAATATTCAAAATAATATTCATTAAATAATATAAAAGAGTCATAAGCCCTCGAATGAATGTTCAAATAATATTCAGATAATAAAATAAAAGGAGTCATAAGTCCTCGAATGAATATTCAAAATAATATTCATTTAATATAAAGGAGTCATACGCCTTCGAATAATATTCGAAATAATATTCAGTAATAAAATAAAGTTAAAGTTATCGAATAAACCTTATTCGATTAATAGTTTTGAAAACTATGACCATATATATATATAAGTATATATATATATATCCATATATACAAAATCTACTCGGGATCCTCGACTCCCGGTTTTAGAAAATATTTTCACCTTTGGGTCCCTGTACTAAGGGTATATGCAAATTACCGCTATCCTCTAGCATAGGTATTATCAACTGAATCAACAGGTATATATATGGAAAGAATGCGAAACAGGCATGCATATATATATATACCATAGCAGCATGCTTCAATATATTGCAACATTTGCTAATTAACCAACATGCATCTATCGCAAGATAATGCAAATACATATACTCATCACCACAACAGTTATAACGGGTAGAAAACTTGCCTGAGCGACTTGGGGTGATAAAAGGCTCGGGACGAGTCTGGTAACCTATAAACAACAAGTAAGTTGGAATTAAACCAAAGTCACTTGTAAATCTATACTTTAACTAACTTAGACTCTAACGCTTGTTTTGCGCTTACTGATTCGCTTAAGTCACTCGGGTACCCTCGGCTCCACCATTTTTAATAATTTAACCTTTACGAGTTTTAAGGAGATTCCTTCGCGAGTGTCTTACCAACTGCCTAACACACTTACCATAAATGTTTCTTACCCCAATTAGTCATATAAGGTCCTTAACCAAGGTTTCAAAGTAAGGCGAGGGGAAAAGTTTCATTCGCGAAACGCCGTTACTTGAAACGGTCGTTTCTCCTAAACCGTGCATCGGAATCGAACGAACTACATATCAAAACGAAGCTCGTAACATGAGCTATCTAAACATGGCAATGGTCATAATCTAGCAGGGGGTTCTCGGGTCCTAATGTTATGCACAAAAACAGTCTAAAGAAAATCGGACGTTATGACGGCTATGTTTACACGATTTCCCAATTTAAAACCATTCAAAACCAACCCAATTCAACCTCAAACCAAACATACAACCAACATCCATCCTTATCACATCATAACAACCCCAACCAATTCCATTTTAACATTCATACTTATGCCTAAGCTTAACTTTAACCATACTTAAGTTCTTTTAATCAAAACAACAACATCTACCATTCCATTTCACTACCATTTCAAATCCCAAACTCTAAATCACAACATCAAGCTACAATATCACCCTAATAATCAAAATCATCTTATAATACATAGGAATCTAGGGTTTGGAGATGATATACCTTCCTTGAAGTGGTGGGAGGAGCTAGGAAGCCTTAAGAAGCTTTGAGAAGTCTTAGGAATGCTTGGATCTTCAAGGAAAACAAGAAAAACTTCAAGTTAAAAACTTGAAAACACTATTCATTGTCTTCTTCTTTGATTAAATGAAGAAGATTGAGAAGGAATTGATGGCTTAAACTCATGATATAGCCCTAACTAAGCATGAAGATGATTAGGGAATTATCTTACCAATTTAGGAGGCTTGGATCTTGAGTTTTGAATTCTTGCCCATTTGCAATAGTAAAAAGCCGAGAGCATGAAGAACCATGCCTTGGTTTCTTTTTGATTTTGATGAAAAATGATTTGCTTGGCTTGGTTGGTTTGATTTTTGTGTTTGATTTAGTCAATTACCTTGTTGCCCTTGAATTTGTGTGGTTCTCATTCAACCACACCTCCTTCCTTCCCATATCATGCTTGTGTCATCCTCATGATGTCATCCTCCCCTCCTTGTCCCCTTCTCATTGGTTGGGTGACATCATCCTCTCTAATCCCTTTGATTAACTTCCTAATTGTTTGCCTAATGACCGCTGATCTGTTATACGGTTCGCTTAGCTTTCGTTTTCGTTTATCGTTTGAAGGATCATACCCGGGATCTTATTACTTAGGTTCCCTTAACCTTTCTCAATACATTATATTCCTTTTTATGATCCTCTATTATAATCCTTAATTTAAATCCTTTTATCCTGTTACCTTACACTCAATTCTTTCCGTATCTATTGGATTTCCGGGAAAATCAAAGTGTTCGGATTTGGATTCTGATGATCTTTACATACACTTATATCCCATATAAAGTACTAATAAAATCTCAGAATATCCATATCAGAACCCCTACATAGTGTGGCATGAAAAGTTTTCTCATTCAGCAAAAACACTATTCATAAGGGTTTCAAAATTTCCCAAAAATTGGGGTTATTACAATCCATGCTGTCTTCATCAATATTTTCTGATGCTCCCCCTGAAATTATGCTCTCTAAGTTGGATCCTTCAGAATTTGAGTTTCCAGAATTATCAGAACTTGGCCCATCAGAACTTGATGAATCAGAATTTGAGTTTCCATAATTATCAGAACTTGCCCCATCAGAACTTGATGAATCAGAACTTGAAGAGCCTGTTCTTGGTTCCGATGCTTCTTGAGATGTGGTTGGGTCTTCAATATGTTCCCCCTGCATAGGTGCATTTTCCTTTGGCGTAGTTACCACAGTTTCAATAACATCAGAGTTTGCAGTATCAGGATTTAGACTGTCAGGATTTAGACTGTCAGAATTTAAAACTTCATTCTCAAATCTCAGCTGATCATGATCATTGAAATCTTCAAGTCCAGTAATCTTCTTATCATCAAAAGAGACATTGATAGATTTCATGACAACCCTTGTTCTTAAATTGTAGACTCTGAAGGCTCTGATACCACTTGTTAGGTGAAATTTGGATTGTTGTTCAGGATGAGACTTAAGAACAAAACACTTGCATCCAAATACATGAAAATACTTCAGATTTGTCTTCTTTTTCTTCACCATCTCATATGGTGTCTTTCCATGCTTGTTGATAAGTGTTGCATTCTGAGTAAAACAAGCAGTCTGCACAGCTTCAGCCCAAAAGTAGGTTGGTAACTTTGCTTCATCAAGCATAGTTCGTGCAGCTTTAATAAGAGTTCTATTCTTTCTTTCAACAACTCTATTTTGCTGTGGAGTTCCAGGAGCAGAAAATTCCTGCTTGATTCCATGGTCTTTGCAGAACTCTTCCATAATCAAATTCTTGAACTCAGTTCCATTATCACTTCTTATGATTTTCACAGAATCTTTAACCAATTTATCCAGTTGTTTGACATGATCAATCAAGATAGATGCAGTTTCACTTTTTGTGTGCAAGAAATACACCCATGTGTATCTGGTAAACTCATCCACTATGACCATAGCATATTTATTCTTTGCAATAGACATGATATTCACTGGACCAAATAGATCAACATGTAGTAGGTAATAAGGCTCAAGAATTGAAGATTCAGTCTTGCTCGTGAATGAAGATTTTCTTTGTTATGCCTTTTGACATGAATCACAAAGGCCATCAGGAGCAAATACTGATTTTGGTAGTCCTCTCACAAGATCTTTCTTGACAAGTTCATTTATATTGTTAAAATTTAAATGATAGAGTTTCTTGTGCCAATCCCAGCTTTCTTCAATTGATGATCTGCTTAACAGACAGATTGCAGAACCATCAGAACTTGTTGAAAGCTTGGCTTCATAAATGTTACCATGCCTGTATCCCTTTAGAAAAACTTTTCCTGTAGATTTGCTTAAAACTTCACAGTGTTCTTCAAAGAAATCCACATGATAACCTCTGTCACAGATTTGACTAACACTCAGCAAATTGTGTTTAAGTCCTGAGACTAGAGCTACTTTTTCAGTGATGACATTCCCAAGATTGATATTGCCATATCCCAGAGTTTTTCCCATGTTGCCATCTCCATAAGAAACACCTGGGCAAACTTTCTCCACAAAGTCTGATAGCAGGGCTTTATTTCCAATCATATGTCCTGAACATCCACTGTCCAGAACCAGGATGTTTTTCCTGTTGCCCTGCAATCACAAAGACCACTAATGATTAGTTTTAAGGACCCAGACTTGCAGGGATCCTTTGGCATTATTAAGTTTATTAACATTTTCAGCGGATCTAACATCAGGATTTATGTTAACATTTTTCTTATCAGAATTTATAGTACCATACTTTGCATCAGAACTTACACTAGAAGGAATAATGCTAACTTTCTTTAAAGAAGGTTTTATTTGATAATAATCATAGTACAAACTATGATATTCCTTACAAGTATAAATGGAATGCCATAAACTACCACAATGAAAACCAGGATTTTGTGGCCTATATCTAACAGACTGACTCTTAACTCCTGATTTTGAAGGTAAGGAGTTTATGTTTTTATTCTTCCTGCAAAAAGAAGCCAGATGGTTAGAATTTCCACAGTTATAACATTTCTTTCTAGGAGCATTAGGAACAGGCTTATAATCATTGCTTTTATTCACACCTTCCTTTCCATTCCTATTTTTCCTAGATGGCTTTAACTTGTTTACATTCTTAACTTCTTTCAGCTTATGCTTAAGTTACTTCTTTATCATTAAGGCTATGTTAACTTCAGTTGGCTTATCCTGTTTTGGTTTGTCAGAAGTTAATTTCTCTTTAACTTCTGATTTATCAATATCAGACTTTACAGCTACAAACTTAACAGGATTTACCTTTGGCTTTTGTTTAACAACTATAGGGTCAATTTCTACAGTTCCTTTATTATTCTTATCATCTCCATAACCTAAGCACTCTTTCCAATTTCCACTACTTAACAAATTCTGAGTTGTTCTGCCAGAGTTAGTCCAAGTCCTGATAATCTCTCTTTCCTTTTCTAACTCAGTTTTTAGAGATTCATTCATTTTAAGCACTTCATCTCTAACTTAGAAAGCATCATCTCTATCTTTCTGAGTTTGATGGAACATAACTAACTCTTTTTCTAAATAATCATTCCTCTTTTTATAAGCAAGATTTTCAAAAGTTAATCTTTTACATGTTAAAGTTTGATCTCTATAACTAATGAACATGGTTTTAAGATATCTTCTCAACTCAGTAATATCATCAGTATGAAAAGCATAAGTTGTTTGAGGTACCTTTAACTCAGCAGCTTCAGAACTGCTATCAGCATTTGCCATCAAGGCATAGTTCACCTCACTTTCAGAGTCTGAAGTATCTGTCCAGCTTTTCTTCTTTGTGACAAGAGCCTTGCCTTTGTCACTTTTTCCTTTCTTGCAATCAGGAGATATATGGTATTTCTCACCACAGTTGTAGCATTTGACATTTGAGTAATCTCCTATGTCACACTTTCCTTCTTTGCCTTCAGATTTTCTGAAACCTTTCTTATCAGAACTTGCACCTTTCCTGAAAAACTTCTTTCCCCTTCTGAATTTCCTGTATGCAATCTTTGTGATTCCTTTCAGCATAAGAGCACACAGCTTCATCATCTCTTCATCAGGGTCCATCTCAGATAAGTACTGATTTCCAGTTAAGTCCTGATTTATCCTGTTAGTTAAGATCTGAAAACTAAACACAAATTATTATTAGACATGACATCACAAATATATCTAACAGCCTCTTCACAGGATTCTCCAAGAAAGCCAATCTGTTCTGATTAAAGTCTACTCATCCTTGAAAAAGAACTTTGGATACAATGTGACTGCAAGAAGAATAGTTCTAAAGAGGATTGAGGAACTAAGGAGTACTAGAGCCAAAGATGCACTTCCACAAAATCTATCTATTCCCTTTACAGGAAAAAAGAGTGCATCTAAGGCCCTATTGGCTGATGGAATTCATGGATGACAAAGGTGTTAGAAGATTCTTCAGATTGGAGGACCAATTGAGTATCTCTAGCAATGAGATTCTTTTGAAAATGCAGGAAATGCTAAATCTCTCAGAAGCTGATGAACCTGAATTCCACAGACAACTTCATAATCAAATTGAAGAAAACAACGGAAGGCTTGGGAAGAAATCCAGACAATCAAGGAAATAGATCTATCTGCTCAGACTAGAGGAGCATCTTGATAACAATTGTGAGCAATTTCTTTGTGTACTTTGCATTTTTCAACTTTCAGCAATTTGTAGCACTTATCAGTTTTATCTACTATTTTTTCAATCTGTACTATTAGGATGTTTTGTTATCATCAAGTTTCTCTTAATTTATGGCTACAATTCCAGTAGACATAAATTGGGGGAGATTGTTAGGAATATGTTGTGTACTTGATAAATAAGCTAAACAAAACACCTTAGTAGATTTAACTTAGTGAATATTATAGCACCCGACGGATGATCAATTATAGTCCCGACGGATGATTCAATATAGTCTCGACAGATGACTAATTGATATCCACCGGGTGAGTAGCTTATGTAACAATAAGCACTGTAACACATTTCTGCAAACAACTCTATATAGATTCTATAGTAGCTTATGAATCATGTAGACTGCTAGTAGATGTTCAGAATAGGTTGATTAAATGTAAATATAAGATGTCTTATAATTCTACACAAATGAAATGTAGTCAAGTGATAAATGGCTACCCGACGGATGATCAACAAAGCTACCTGACGGATGATCAATAAGTCTACCCGACGGATAACAAGCATGTACCTGACGGATGATCAATTCAAATATCTGTTAACAGTGACAACACAGTCACATGCATCGAGTGTTTGCAAAAGGAATGTGGCAGCCTGTTTAGCAGGATTTTGAGAACAAAGAAGCATTACCATTTCTATGCTATTATGAAGATATTCAAAGTTGCTGGAATAGAGTAGTGAAGCAGCATGGAGTTAGACTTGATAGGTTTTATTTTATTATCTTATCTTATTATCATGTAAACTTGGTGATATATAAACCAAGTGTAGCTAGTAGAACAAACTAACTAAGCAAACACATTTTTAGCAGAGAAACATTTGTAAGCTGTATTCTGTAGAATTTCTCTGTAGTTTTGTTTATTCACCTGTAAAGCAGTTGTGAGCTATTCAAGCTTCACAGGGTTCTCTTGATATATATATATATATATATATCTGGTGAATACATCAAATCCACCAGAAAATTTTAAAGACCTGAGTTTTTACTACTTTATGTTTGATTTACTTAACTCTGTAATTCCGCACTTTGCAAATCAAACAGTTCGATATAAATTGATTTAGAACCATTTTTCATAAATCTTAAAAAGAAGCCAGAATTACATTCAACCCCCCTTCTGTAATTCTTATTGTATTGTTAGGGAATAACATCTAAGAGTCTAAGAATATGTGTTATTATGTGTTATGTATGATATATGTGCTTATAAGATAAGTTACGATTGGGGTAAATATAAGACGTTCTGAGAAACATCGAGAGTGATCGAGTATCTAATTAGGGTTTTATGTTGGATTGTAGATTCGGATAGCATAGGAATTCGGGCTAGTAAAGGAAAAGAGATTGTATGTGGCAGCAGCTCGTATACCATAAAGCAGGAAAGCTATTTGAAACAAGTAACTCTGCCTTCTCTTATGATTTGAATATAGAGAGGATATTGTCAATGCCATGATAAAGTAGTGATTCTTTATAACACTTATGATAAACATGTTGTTTATTTTTGAGAAACCCTGATATTGTTCTTTGTAACAACTTGTTATCAATCCCTGTTGATCCTTTATAGTAACCCTATTAATCCTGACATTTATTACCTTACTCCATTACTTTGTTATCTTTTGATCTCGTGAACCTAGGAGAACCTTTATGAACCTCCTTACGCAATGTTTTGATTAACCTGGATTCTTCGATAACCCCTATACCTTGTTATGTACCGATCTTTAGAACTATTCTGATCCCGAACTAGTATATCATGTTTAACATTTTGATCAAGATCTTTAGTATTGATCCCTGTTTACTTTCGATTCGTTCACTTTCCTTGAAATCTTGAATTGAACTTAAGAATGGTTTTCAACTTGAATGAGTCCAAATGATTTCATATTCTTGGTAATGATAAAATGAACTTAGTCAACTTTTCCTACTTCCAACACAAAGGTTTTCCAAACGAATTCCTGATGGATTGGATAGAGACATAAGAGACCAGTGGGACTAGTCCAGTCACATAAGAGGCTAGCGGGACTAGTCCAATATAAGGCTGAAACAATGCCATAGGTACCTTAACGACCAGATGGAGGTCGGTACGGGCTGATCACCCGTATTATATTTAATAGACGGATATTCCAATCAAGGGTTCCTTTATGTTTTATAAAAGAGAAAACGAATATAATCTTGAAAGAAGTTTGCTTCTTTTATATGAAACGAAATAAATTGATTTATATCTTCGTTAAAGATGTGAAACTTGTGAACCCTGTCATTTTAATTAGTTGTTGAATCTCGAAGCTTGAATAAGTGTTTCTTTCAATTGAAAACTCTATCAGAGTCCTACTAATAATTTGTGATGAATGTCAGCTTTCTCCCGATCTTGATCCTTGAATCCTGAAAGCCCGAAATCTTCTGTATAACCTTTACTTAGCCAATAAACTGCCACCTAGAAAATGAAAGTAGAATGCCTCAGAATGGATATTTATGTTGCATTATAGAACTGTTTATATAGTTACTTGTTGAGCTTCTTTGCTCATTTATTTGGTTTGATCTAACCATAACAGTTAAGCAAGAAGATGGCCAGACTTAAGCGTACCGCTCGTAAGAGCGTTCTTGGCGGTTCCTACCGGATTGTAGGTTTCCAGATGCCAGAGCAGATAGTGGCTGTGTGTGTGTCAGCAAGCGTGTGAGTTGGAGATCTTGTATAAGCTGGTTCAGATACTTTGGGTTATCTGTCGATTCCATGTCGGAATTGAATAAATTTGAATTTAAGTATATTTTGGGTTGTAATATATTTATTTTGGTTGGAAGTTGTAATCTTAACTCATACTTAATCATGTTTAGATCTTGTTTATATTATCGAGGTTTATTTTATCTGTTGTTATTGTATTAGTTTAATTGTGTGTGGGTCCTCATTTTCTAACCCCGAGATTGAAGGCGTCACATTATTAATTGGCATAAACAAAACTATACTATTGATTTAAGCTAAAAATCTAAAAATAAACTAAATATAATATTGGGATTTGATCGAAACAGTATAATGAGGTTTGTGTTAAAATAAAAGAATTTATATAATTGATCTAATTAAAAAATATATTCAACCGGGATATAAAAAAATAAAATCAAAATATAAATTGTTAGTATAATGGCCGCAGGCAAAACAAAATAATATATTACTATTTAACTGAACAAAAACAATTAAATATTCAACCGGACTAAATTTGATTGTATCACATGCATCGCATGGATTATAGGTTTTTTTTAAAGGCAAATATATTAAAGGGTCAAACCCAATCCAACTTACATAAAACAAGCCCAATTAGAAAAAGGGTCGGCAGATAATTCAAACCAACTTCAAACTACTAAACAATCACAAACTTAATTACTAATTCTTGAGACCACTACAACATCATAATTAATCTTAATAAAATATAATAATATTAATTAATAACAACTGATGGGCTACCCCATCAGCCTTCTTCTTCTCTGCTGCAGAAACCATGCTACTCAATATCTTCTGATTCAGAACTACATTTCTTCAGCAATTCCCTGGACATCACCAATGACTCTCATCGCTCCAGCCGCCAGCTAGCCCACCACGACCTCCAACTCAACCAAATCTGCCACACAGGCATTCTCCACTGCATCAGCCCTTCATCATGCAAACCCAAACCCATACCCTGAACCTAACATTCATTAACCTCCGCATCCTGAGGCAACTCAACTTCCTGAGGATCAAACACCTCATCATCCAATATTGCTGGCTCAATTTCAATTTGCCTAACTGCTCGAAATTTTTGAGCACGTGTTATAGGCTAGTTTTTTTTCTAATTTATATCATATTAAACTGCTAATAGCGTCTGAGTTATGACGGAAGAAAGGGAAATTACTTAAAATATCTACGTTTAAACTTATTTTCATAGATATTATCATCTTTAAAGTTATTTTCAGAAATATAACTTTTTAAGTTTCAATTTTAAAATTACGATTTACAACATCTGCAACATGTTATGCAACTTAATTTCCAATTTTAAAAAGGTTGATTTTAAGGTTGCAATATATGTTTTTCAAGTTTGCAATATCTGCAACCTTAAAATTAACTTTGTAAAAAATAAAATAAAAGTTACAGTTGCAAAGATTGTAAATTGTATTTTTGAAAACGAAACTTAAAAAAGTGTATTTTTGGAAATAATTTTTAAATATTCATTTAAAAATACTGTTTTTTGAAGAAATCCCAAAAAAAAACCGCTAACAACGTATATCATATATCCTAAACGGGCCGATCAATCTGCAAAATGTTTGAATGTGGGCTTTGTCAGTCCATATCTTACTATCAGTTGATCTAAAGGACAGATTGGGACTATTTACCTGGCTTTCTCAAATCGAAGTATTGTGTAATTCGGGACCATGCGAATCTTGTACGCGTCACCGATGCCTAGATTGCCATATCATATCGAGTTTCTCCATTGAAAGAAGACGGTGCTAAAATTGATTTTCGATGGAAGTATTAGAGTGTGTTCAATGATTTTCAATGAAAGTACACACAGGCTCCCGGTATTTAGCTGTGACAAAAAAAAAACAATCTTACGTTGTTTCCGATTTGACAAAAATGTTTTTTTTTTAAGTTTTAATAACATTTTTGTGGTCGGTTTAACCATGTTTCTTACCGTGTAACATAGAACTTACACGGGGCATTCGGCATTGATGCCAGTTATTATTAAATTAAGTTAGGACTGCAATATGATTGACGGAGTTGTTTATTGACCAGATATGCAACATCTTAGAATTTCTATTCACGGGATGTGACAAATTATAGCTGGCCGGTCACAGGAGCATGGCTGAAGATAGCCGAAGACGTACAAGGGTACAAGATGTCTATATCCTTCATGTGATTAATTGATACCTAACCGCTGAGTGCAAGTGCTCACATAACATAATAGAATCCGGTTGGGACAAATGATTGTTGCAGTATATTGTACAATAAAAAAATTTTGCAGTCAAGTTTTTGATATGCATATATAGGCTTAAATTTTTACAACTTTTACGGTATTTTTAGAGTATAATATGCTACGAACAATCGTTTGCTGCTATATTTTCACTTGTCAAATGAACGTGCATGGTGCAATGCTCTGCAAACTATTCGAGACGAACATGACTAAGTAGATACATAGTTTCAATAAGCATAAAGAAACAACATTACAATTCATCTCGTTCGTCTATTTATTTCTAATCCTTGAGCGGAAGAAACTCAAAGAAATGAGTAGGAGCAAACTTGTTACTAGTGTATGTAGTTTCCACTTCTGAGTGATCATTAACAATTCGGTCATCACTCATCTGACAATATTGATCATAGTTCCAATGGGGAAAGAGCTCAAGCGTCTGATATTTTCCTTCATCTTTAGTACTGGTCATAAAATTTTGAGCCTTGTTCCGCGCTAGAGCAGTATGAGAAAACTCCATAAATTGTTGTGAAGCAGTGGTGCCAATTTTCAGCTGTAATCTTGTATCTTCATATTGAATTCTCTCATCCGTTTCGCCTTTTGCAACCTCTGCTGTTGCTAACGAAACTACCGACTCCTATATATAATGCATAACAATAAAGATATGTTTAGATGATGTTTAATCAAAATTTGAATAAAATGATTTCGACAGTGTAAGCTGTGCGCATGGTACACAATCAAGCAGGCAATACATCGTCCCCGTGACACAAATATAAAACGTTTGTGCTGAAATTGAATTATACGCTTGTAGGAAATAAAAAGGTTTAATAAACAGACAGATACCTCTGAAATTGTACTGCAGTCTGAAGGGCTCACCCAGTTCTTAGCCTGTCCAACTTGGAAACCTGTCCTTCTAAACCCTGTTGACATTTGTACACATAATTGAAGAAATAATAGAAACTTCAACATGTAAACTCCAATCAATAACAGATGTATAGTTAGATACTTGCAGAAAATTTGATACCTAAGCTTGGGACATTTACATGGACATGTTGTCCATTTTGGGATGCATCATTATGAAAATGTTGCCGACGACGTTTCTGCCTTTCTCTAGCTTTGTGATTCTGGAACCAGTAAAACACATTCTTGCCTTCAATCTTACCAAACCGACGAAGCCTCACGGCAATTTGTTGGATTTGAGTAGCGGAGGGAGTTCTTGTACCGCTCTGATAAATTTCCTCCAAAGCATATAACTGTTCTGGAGTTGGCGTCCACCTTGCAGCTCCCATCATCACTTCTTCTGTATTAATAAAAACTCCTCTTTTGTTCCTTTCGCTCCCAATGCCTACACAATGCCAACAATCATATACATAAATGCGGGCCTATAATATTAATTGAAGATCATTATGACAAAGAAAACTCACTCAAATGCTGGTTTACAACAGAAAAATCCTGTTTGAGATAGCAACCATAATAAGGAGTTGTTGGTATTGGAGAAGAGAACATAGTATTTAGATGTGATGGTTTGTTAGACATTGACACAAACACAATGAGAGGCTGCTCAAAAATCTATAGTATTGTTTTTAACTAAGGTTGGTGAACTTGTGTTGTTCCAGAATGAAATTTATTTCATGAGTTGAAAAATAAGATACTAGTGAGGAACTGATGATAGATGTACACATAAATGTATGTGTAGCCTAGCAAGTTAATGCATGCATGGTAGTGGTTTCATAGGATTCAAAGTAATATATATTTATATATAGTTTGAGAGATTCTATGAAACTGCGACCCACTCTGCAGAGAAAGAGACTGAACAATTAGCAATATAGATGAGGGAGAAAGCGTTGCTGAGATGGAGGCAAAGGAGGAGTAACTAGATATATGTATGTCTATAGGTCAACTATGCTACCTATAAATATAGCTAGCTAGCTAGCTAGGTGTCTATAAAAATTCTTAGAATTAATTTGAAAGTGAAAGAGAGAGGGATGCATGAGTTATTAAAGACAAAACAAAAAGGAGAAAGTAGAGGGGAGGGGGGGGGGGGTAAAATTCCAGGGAGATATTGGAAGGCGGGTAAAAACAGCGACATGTCAATGATGAGTTACTTGATGACTGTTATGAGTTGCATTTACAAATTTTACAGACCCCCTTTATTGTGTGTGTCAACTTTTAACATAAAACTTGCACTCCTTCCCATTCATTGTTTTTGTTCAGGCTTCCCTCGTCTCGTGCTTTTCACATTTTCTTCTTCATCCAAACTGCCCTCCCCTCCCTCTTCAATACACAAACATATTGCAGAGTCCACAGTTAATGAAGTTGGTCCAAGCTCAAACTTTGCATCTTTGCAGCGTCCTTAGCCAGGGCCGGAGACATGACATCATACATTAATGATGGGGGCACTTTTCAGATTCTTAACACTGCGGGGGCACATAAAATATATTTTGCATATTAGTATTGTTATATATGTGAATTACATATAAAAACATATGTCATTTTGTGAAATTTACAGACAAAATTAATATTGTTAAATATTTGAATTTCATGTAAAAACATATGTAATTTTGCGAAATCCACGGACATAAGACCCAAAGGCCTACACGTCTACGTCTCTATCTTCGGTCCTTGTAATATTACACAATCCCCTCCATAATAAATTGTCCTCAATCCTTATAATATTACACAATTCTCCTCGCTTATGTGTACATAATAAATTGTGAAAATGTTGGGGGTGGCAGAGAATTCGAACCGGAACCCTCCCGCTAGCCTAAACAGTAATATTATGTTAAAAAAACAGTCGTTTAAAAAAATATTAGTGGAAGGCTCATTCCAGAATTTTGTATTAGTATTCTAAAAATGTGATAGGATATTAACAAGAACACGCCTTTATCAGTTATCACTGATTGTATAAAGATATATGTTGTTAAATTTTACACAACTACATATTATAGAGCAACTGAATTTTACTATAGCATCAAGGGCACATTACTTGATTTTTTTGTAATGGTTTGTACTAGTACATGATATAATTGAGCATCCTCCTCCAAAGTCCAATCTACTGAAAAAACTGGTGTTTAATCTTGTGCAGTAAAAACAGCTGTTAAATGCTGTTGAAGATTTTACCTGTCCATAGAATCCAAACATCACCAATAATAATAGGTCCCCTGGACCAAAGACACTTGAATACGGATGCAGACCTAAACAACCTCGAGTGTCGAGTCCACATAAGAAGACATTGCGACTTCAAGTTAACTTGAAACAAGTCAAGATTTATGTAGCAAAAAGATAAGATGAGCTTCTTCTTCATCTCCCCTTTTTTCTTTGGTAGGGTTGGGGTGTGTTTGGAATTGAGGGGGAGAGACAGGAGACTACAAGTGTGAGATACATATCCAAATTCTAATGCTGGATGGGCCGACTTCTAACATAGTGCTAAAAAAATTTAATTAATTTGGCACACCATCCCTCCAATTTCTTTCATTCAATCCAAACACATCATAATACTCTTGGTGTTCAAGAAATATTTTTTGGAGTAAAAGTAAGAAATAGAAACAATAAGCCATTTTCTATTCTAGATTCGGGAACACGGTCTTAATCTCCCTCAATATTGAATTAAGTTTTGGAAGACCGGGAAGATGGGCTTTTCGTCATTCACTCTTATGCTAAGAGATGGTTACTTAATAGGGAGGAATTGAAGTGCTAATTTTCCAGCTATCTTATGCAATATAGATAGTTAAATAATACGGTTTAAGCCATAATACTTATTTTTCCTCCAAGGTTTTGCCCAAGAAGAAATAAGGCAACAAATCCACCACAGTTTCACAACACACCTCACACTTTCTACTTTCTAATGCTAGTACATTGTTGCTAGTAATAGTTTGTTCAAAATTCTAACATCAATAATTTCCCAAGGGGAAAGCTATACATAGATATCTAAATGTGAAACCTGAGGAGCTATCTGACCAACGATACAATATATTGGATACTAGTCAGCTGCTAATTCCACCAGAGAGATCAGACTATTCGACAAATTGGCTATAATCCAGACTTGATGCTATTCTAGAAGCTTATTACAGGTGGCAACACCAACAGCTGCAGCAAGATGCCAAGCAGCATGAAGGAAAGGAGTTTGTGGAAGAGCATCATCAGCAATGAAGAGTGCAGCACCTAGGAGCGATGACATTTTATGCATGTTGTGTGCCATCTTCAGATTTGGATCTTCCAATGCTCGTCTTGCAAATGCAACCTAAATCAACAACTGATATGTTAGTACAAAATCATAACCATGCAAGCCAGACCTCACAATTTATTAAATAGAACTTCAAATATTGGGGGCAGTCCCGGAATACGCTTCCGGATCTGTCGTTGAACCAGAAGAATTGGGAGCAGGTTTAACAACAGAGTGTAAAAACACAAGTACAAATAGGACCAAATTTGGTAGACGATTTAAAATGAGCCAAATAAACTAACAAAATGATACAAGCACATTACATCACCATATATCATATTATCTTTCAAAAGCTTTTACTGGTACAAAGTAATTTAAGTCGAATGTATATAACTTAAATGAAAGAAAAGGAAAAAAGAGACCATGAAGATAAGTTTTCATATTAAATGCGCTATAGGTTATTGCCAGTGTTACTCCTTACTCGTATTACATGCGCTATAGGCCATTGCCAATTTCCCAGTGTTAGTGCTAAAATATTAAATATGATCTGGTTAAATTCACCTCCTAGTAACTGGAAAATATAAGAATTCTGTCTACACTATTGTGCTACTAGCGAGTCACGATTCAGATGCATCAGATTCAGGCACATTGATCATAACCCATGAACAGATTCCCGTAGTAGCAAAATCGTAAAATGGGTTACAAAATATAGGCGAACCCTAAAGTCTAGACATTTACCTCCATCATCCCAGTGTGAACCGCTGAAACCATCAGAGGCTGGATAGGGAGAGCCAATGCCGATACTGCCATCAATATCTTTGAGTTTTCATCCCGAAGTGCCCTTGACAAACACTGCCAATAAATTTTAGTGATATATCTTTGACCAAAAAGTATACAAATGCCACATTGTATTTCAAAATTAAAGAGCTTACACAAAGACAATCTTATAAAATACTCTAGAGAGTAAAGCTACGAGGCATGAGACATGGGGATTAAGGTGTGGGGATACTATATATATTCACTATACTATATATCTTTACATCTATAGTTCTATACTAATCTATAATTCAATATTAATAATTAATATTAATCTATACTATATTATAATAGACGAAACATTAAAAGTTTGGTAGTTGGTCGGTCGGTACTTGCTGAAATTACTTAATTACCCTTACTTAATTATTCTAATTCTAATTATTGGGTCTATCCATTCTAATTCTAATTTATATTGAAGTCAACTTCCTCTATTATTTTACCAATTTCAATTTTATTTTATATTGAACTCTATATCATTAAAATTTATATTAAATTCAACTTCTTCTACCAATTTATATTTTAATTCATATCGAGTTCTATGTTATTCTAATTTGTTACTTCGGGCTAAATTAAATTTAAGCAAACTAAATATAATTATTAAGATTTAGTTGATATATCATGCGAATCGAGCTAAGATAAAATAATAATACTATCAATCCTCCTAAAAAAATTATACTAATGAGTTTGGATAAACAAAATAATATATTTTATTTATCCAGGATAAAAAATACATTATACAATTGATTGAATAACACAAAACTAAAATAAAAATACAATTCGACCAACAAAAATAAACCATGCATACTAAATATTCAGTCTAAAACAAAATTATCTCATTGATCCAGACTTAAAAAAATTAAATTAAACTAAAAATAATAAGTTTGACTTGGTCTATGTATTGGGCATCGGGCTAAAATAAAATAATGTAAACCACTGATCCGAGATAAATCAAATTAATATTAGATTAAGTATAATTTGTATCCTGTTGATGTGAACTAAAAATCAAATTTTAATTAAAACATAAGTATCATTTTTTTAAAAATACACATAGAATTATCAATAAAACTATAAGGTTCAATTAGTAATATTGTCTTTTTCAAATATCTTTTATAGAATTATAGTTAATCGATTAAGTAATCACCATGCTAAAATAATATTTTTTAAGGTCCCAACATAATGGAGACATTATATTTTTACCCTCAATAAAATAATAATTTCGTTATAATTCGAGTCTATAGTGGTTTCAGTCATGAACTCCTTTGGATAAAAACATTTACATTTGCCATCTTTTATACATGGGCTATTCCTATTACACGATCCACATGATGAATCATGTATTTTGAAATAGCATCATATGCTACTGGATCCTTGTTCTTGTTCTTGTTCTTGTATACTATTATAAGCGAAACATGGTTATGTTAACACCTTCAAAAAAAAGTTTAAACAAATATTATTTAATTAAAATAAATAAATCATGTATCTAATATAACTACAAACTCTATGAATTATAAATTAACTTGATATCTAAGTGCACTCAACTTCTTTTTTTAGTAGGAAATCAAATAACTTCCAAAATTAATTTTATTAATTTAAATCTATACTATACTATTATAAGCGAAACATAGTTTCGTTTGGTCAGCTGGATATCAAGACTCCCACTTTCCTATAGGCCTTGCACCCACCATATAGGTTGTAGAAGAAGAAAAGACTTTTTAAAATTTTAACTATTGAAATTTTGAATCTTTCAATAATATAATACATACAAAATGATACGTAAGTATTTTAACTTCATTAATCTCAATAATATATAGCCGTTATTTTTATAATTTAGTTTTACGAAATAATAAATTAATAAAATTACAAATAATATAATTAGTCCGTGTATCGCACGGGTTATAGGCTAGTAAATTATAATAAGCAAACTTGAGATCTTTTATAGGCGGCAGTTTTGGGAAACCACAAAAAAGATACTAAATTCTTTAAATTGTTATTAGATTTTAATGAAGTAAATAAATGAGAACTTTTGGATCTAATACCCAAGAATATTCTAAATTTTATTATCCAAAATACTACCAAAACTCTAATGTCCAGACCCCCATCAACAACGTACTTAAAATTGGGAGAATGTCCTTTTTTACACTTTCATATTAAACTGTGCCCAAAATACCTGAAGTCAGAGAACGTGCCTATTTTAACCAATTGTATACGCATACAGATGATGCGTAAACTGAATAAACAAATAAAATGCAACGGCCAAATAGCAGGAGCAATAAAATATAACAGAGGTTGGCAATGTGGACCCCATATATTCTACACGCATTTGTTACTTGCGTTTGCATGCATAACGCATTCTGCAGATGCATAGCTGCTTTTGGGACCCACACTACATTCAATACAAATCTCATGTTTCAAACAACATCCACATATATCTCATGCGTACCAACATACGCATTCACCAGCTGCACATCGAAGTAGGTTTTATGGGCAGCCTTAGCGACATATGGTATTTTGGGTTGTATATGTTTAGAAAAACGTTAAATTGGTCATTAACTCTTTAAAATTAAACATTTATATTATTAGATATCACCATACAATTTATTACTTAAATTAAAATTTCATCGAAGTAAATATGTACTCAGTTCTTCACCTATTAACGTATCCCTGCTTCCTAGTAGTAAAATGACCTTCAAGCACTGTATAAATTAGGCAGGTGCCAAAACAGAGACCCCAATGCAGACACATTTCAATATATATTGTTAAATATAAATGATTTTTGATAATTTACATCTAAGAACTTGCTTTAAAAAAATATTATAAAATGCCCTAGGGAGTAAAGCGACCTTCTAACGCTGAATAAATTAGTTAGGCACCAAAACAGACATCTAGGCGGACACATTAAAATATTCTTTTTCATATAATTGATTTTTGATCATGTATTTAAATATTTATACACTTGTATTTCTACAATACAATAACATATCACAAATCCACCTAACCCCTTAACGCCACCTAACAGAAAAAAAAAAAAATTTGTTCCCAATCAGTAAGAACATGGTAAGGAATATCGTCCACCTAGAGCCCCCCCTACGGGCCACCTAATGAAGGGAAAATGCTTTTGTTCCCAATTAATAAGGAAATAGTTCAAAATATCATCCGTCATCTGCCTATAGGCTATAGGCCCCCTCCCTCTTCCCAAGGCACAGATCATTCTTTAGATCACTGTATAAAATAACAAGAAATATATCATAATGGCAAATAGATACTTTCTACATACATCTAACATAACTAACAAAGAATGGTAATCAAAGTGATGGGCTTCCAAGTTCCAACCAATACAAGCAGACCGTGAACAAGCACACCCTTAAGGCTCCAATTTTAATGATCCTAATCAAAACTTGAACTTAGTCACTTATTTATGTCTGCAAATGAATGCTTTCACATCTATATGAATATGCCTCCATGTTAATGTTCAGGTAACTGGAGTCACATGCTTAGAACCCATACACCATACTAGCAAGCAGACCATTGTCAACAGCACCACACACAATTCACGATGTTCATAAATATCATTTCTACTCATGAGTCCTATTAGACTCATGTCCAAAATACCATTATCAAATTTTAATTGCGCTGCAATCAACTAACACGGCCCTAAGCATAAAATTATCTTTTGTTCACTATTATGATGGATGTTTAACTAACCACTGTAGCTGTAGCTATCATAGTGTAGTCAGCCCATCTCGTATATTTTCTCATACTGCCTCTTGACACATGGTACAAACTTGAGGCAACCCCCACTCCAATTAATGAATTAGCATAGATCTTACAGTTCAGGTTCTTCCTGCATCATAAGAAACTAAGCCAGTAAGACATAATGAAAGTCAATAAAGCTATCAACTACATGCTACTATATTGTAAGTCATGCCTCGGGGTCTGGAGTCCAATAGCAACAAAAGGTATTGAAGTAAGCACATTAACAATTGTTTCTCCAAGACTCCGATCACCTACAAGCAAGCATTCAACAACTCTTAGCAAAAGATATAAGGGTAAATAAGACATTAGAAAGAGTAGGAGATGCTTATATATTTTAAAAAATTTCACCACTGTGTATTACCATGCAACGAACACCTTATAGGTCTAAGACATGAAGGTCTTTGCTGCCATACTCTCCTGAGAAGCATGTGAGATAAAAATATCAGGCTTGAGATAAAATTCAAACATTGCACAAGCACACGAGTTAAAGAATATCTGAATACCCGAGTCTAAAATAACTAAATCTAGTAAAAAGTTTTCAACTTTCTATCTATAAATATGCATTACAATAAAAACTGTATCAATACATATGCGCGTGTGTGATACTATAGTTAAAAAGTTTCTCAACTCACTGCAAAATCAGTAACTGACTAGCTCCAACAACTGAAGTTTGGCAGCTCGACGAATGAAAGCTTTCATGCTGATTTATCTCTTCCACAGTAAATGGTGAATGAGGTACCAAATGAACTCCATGAATGCCCTCCAGAGCTCTACTCTTGTTCAGAGCACTCTGGGGACTCATAAGTTAAATGGCAACCAGTCAAATCAGACTGATTGCCAGCAGCACCGCGTGGGGGTGGCAATAGGATCAGGGTGGATGAGCAGGAAATCCTGCTAAAAAAATAGCAAATCATCAGTATTAACTACATTAAATTAAAAGAAATTAAATCATCAGTATATAACTAAAGTAATATCTCAAAGGCTTCCCATAGCTTAGTATTCTTATCTCGGGTGCCATTTTAGGCATAGCCATAACTAAAATTAGAAGTTTTTATATCCTCCATTAATAATGATAATGCTTTACATTATTTTGTGTTTGCAGGTTCACCAGGATTTATTACATCTTTGTTAAGCTTGCCTTCATATCGAATTTAGGAAAAAAAACTAATGTGAAATCTTTTTACAAACAAGGACACGACTTTCTTGCAGTAGTAACATTTTTCTTTTGTTAAAGCAGTTAGTTAACAATAATTAGGAGCACGATTCGTTAAAACGAAATCAAAGTTGGGATTGTGCTAGTATCCAATACACTATCCGATACGCGGATATGTTGGGTAACCCAAAAGTCCCTGCTTCCTTGGAAATTATAGGTTGAAAACCATATTGATATTGGTCACATCAAATTATTCTTACAAGAAAGCCAACTTATGAGCAGTAGACAATGTGCAGAAGTGTACCAGAACATCAAGAATTTTGAATCTAATCCAATACATGAACTCAATTTCGTTCAGTTTCACATGTCACAGATAAAACACCCTGCTCACAAAGTGATACTAGAGGCATTATCAAGCTTGCGGCCCATGGCGAAATTAGTTTAGTTCCAAACAGGCATTGCTAGTTTAGTTCTTAACTTTGTGTGATCGAGTCCAACTAAAATTACTTTTTCAGTTCTTTTTGCGGGGTCAATTTAGGTAAAACCATGTATAAATTCAGCAGTTTGTATCTGCTCTATCCATGACACTAATGATCAACATAATGTTTGTATTTGCAGATTTACCAGGATTCATTGTTCATTTCGCAACTCTTGTCTAATTAGCAAATCTTGGAATTAAAAGTATAGCCTTTTAATGAGATAATTTAGGTCAAATCCAATTTCTTTAACAAAAGAAGAAGAAAAGTTAACTTTTTTAGCAACAGAATGTAAAGTAGTGCATCAGATGATCAAGAATTTTCTAATCTAAAGCAATAAAAGAAATTCACTAACAAGTTAACAAGAAGACATGATTAAAATGTAATTACAGGCCTATGCAATTACATGTATGTATAGTAAAAATTAGTCAAATTGCAATAAAAAAGCATCATGAAATGAAATTGAATACGAACAGGGATCGAACCTGAGCAGAAGCAGTTAATTCAACTAAATTTATGTCGACTGTGAAGATAAATAATGATGAATGATGATGTATAGTTATATCCAGAGAGAGAGAGAGAGAGGTGTATTATATAAACACGGATGTAGGAAGACAGAGAAAGACAAATACACAACGAAGAAACTCTACTGGAGGAGAGTGTGTACAGGTGTTAATGCCGACACAGTTGAGTTGTAACTTCAACTAAACTCATTCCGTTTGTTCAGAGGATTTGGGCTGTTGCAACATTCTTCTTTTTGGGTTCTACCTATGGGCTTAAAAACCCATTCTAAGATTGGGCTCAATTGACAATAAATTTAGTTACGAAACCATTTCAATGAATTAGATAAGACTTAGACTCTACGGAGTACACTATTTAATTGTAATCATTGAAGTCCATATATTCTGTAAGTAAAAGTAATAAACTTTTGCAAAATATCTTATTTTTTGATTGATATCCTATAAATATCACTAACTTTATTGAAGATCTTGTATACAAAATATATTTTCTACAAAATCTGCTTAATTTACAGAAGATAAATGATTATTTTGCAGAACATGCATATTATACTTATAAATATATGAGATTTGCATGATTTTATTGAAATAATAATTTTTTTTATCTAGATAACCTACCTATCCTTGGGATGGGACAAGCTCCAACTCAGGTGTCTTCCCCTGAAACTCGAATGACCAAGAGGATAATTATTCATTTTTTAACCAATTAAGTCAACACTGTTTTTGAAATATGTTTTGCATAACACGTTTAGAAGATATTTTTTTTACAGGATATTGATGAATTCTGAGAACTCCAATAATAAAAGTGGATTTCATAAAAATTTACTCAACTAAATAAATAGATAATTAATTAATGTTACATAATTTTCAAGTTCAAGCGATCCAATCGTCTTAAAATACCATTTTTATTAATTTAAGTAAATTCGGCCTGCCAGTGTTTAGCACGGATTATAGTCTGGGTTATTTTAAGTCTAGTTCAACTTTTTGCTAAGATTTTCTTCCTAATTTCTAAATATTGTGCTTTAAAATTCTAATAGGAAATCAAAGTTTATCTAGGGAACGTAGAAAATGTACTAGCATATAGTATCCAATGCCTTCTTTAGAACGACAATACTCATTCCGTATACTACACGTATTTTAAACTTATTATAAAATATAATTTTATAATTTATTTTCAGAATTTTTTTTATGTTTAAAATTTTAAATATTATATTTTTATTTAAAAACAATATTTAAAAATATTTAGAAAATCATATTTTATGAAAGTTTTAAAATGCTTGACAATTTCCCATTTTAATCAATATACCAAGGAAGTAATATTTTGAAAAATAAAATTAAATGTGAAAGCCTACTTTTGCGGCGATCCAAGCACAGACACGTGGAATCCAAGGAATAAACGCTAAAGAGGTGTTTATAGCGTTTCTTGCTTCATTCGTAGCTAGATTTCTTCTCTTGTAAGCTCAGGTAATAGTATGCCACAAGTTGGAACATCGGATAGTAAACTCATCACTGGCTATTACTCTATTTTAATAATTTTATTTTTAAATTTTTACTTTTTTCAGTTCAAATCACTATTTTTTCTTCAATCATTTCTTCAAATTTTACTTCAACTCCATTTTATATACATAAAAAACTATAAATATAAACACATATATCACTATATTATGAAACAACAAGTGAAATGGACATGTGTCAACCGTTGATATGTTATTTTATATGTACTATATCTTCAAATATAGAGTTGACAGTGTATTACTTCAAAAATAAAGATGAAATTAATAATCATTGAAGATGAAATTTAGAGAATTCAATTTTAAATTTAGAGTAATATAAGGTGAAGGGAGTTTTTAAAGCCATGAACAATATGACGTAAAAAGGTGCTATATAAAATTGTTGTCGAATTTATATAATTTTTTACGAAACTGAACCACTAATGTAGCAACCTAGGCTGAAGTACGGCTATGCAAAAAGGTTTGATAGATTTTTTTAAAATCTTTATATTTAACTAAGAATCAAAATAAATAATATCAAAAAATTGCTGATATTTAGTTTTAGCCTGGTTATTTTGTAATTTTGGTTTCTCTGTGTTTGTTCATTTTGTTCCCTCTTGAATTGATTTTATTTTGTTTGTTTGGAAGGACAGATCTAGGCGGGCTTATGTCGGTTCTCCATGTGATTGGTCCAAACAATAGTCTCTTTGAAGTTAAAATATTAGGTACCCCGGAGACAATGGCTACTGATGCTCAAATAGTACTCCACTCAATATATTATAATTTTTTGTAAGTATACTCAACACATATATACATATACAGTTAAATATATACAAAAATAACTAGGCAAATAAAAGAGAGTCGTATATAATAGATGCAGAAATATGTGGTACTCGCATAAAACAAATGCAAGGGGCGAGCTAATAGTCTTTGTAATGTTGAATTATAGAAGCCTTGTTGTGTTTAGGTAGAAGCAAAGAAAGTAAACAGGTCCAAACTTCAAAGATTCATTCATGTTACTAATATATTCATAAGAAGAAGGTTCCATGTATCAAGGGTCGAGGTCATGTGCCTACATTCATAAGAAACACACAATTCCCTCCCCTCTCTCTCTCTCTCTCTCCCTCTTTCTCTCATCTCTCTCTCTCTCTCTCTCTCTCTCTTAACTTCTCTTTTATTCTTCCCTAATCACTTCTCTCCCGGAGAGTTTTATAAACCAGCTACAATATGGCATGCCACTTACTCACCAAGTGCTTATCCAAGTAATAATCTTGTAGCTCTCTTGGCGGTTACAGTTGTTCATATTACAAGTGTTCATTGCGGACAAACACATACACTTATGTACATTATCCACCGCAAAATGAGTTGGTGCACAATAAAAGTTGCTACCCAAGTTGAAAGAACACAGACTACCAACACGAAAGCAAAATGTACAAGAAAGAAAACAGGACAAGTTATGGCAACATCCAGAAGAATCACAATTATGGTCTTATGGGTCATCTTGATTTTCAGTCAGCTGGTCCCTGCATATTCAAGTCCCTCTAGTAGGGTTCTGTCAAGGAAAGCCTTGTTTTTCGAAACAGTATCGTTCCATGCAGCCTCCACTCCGAGCTCATCTCCATTAGAAGCTGTTGATTTTGATGATAAGAGACGCATTCACACTGGTCCAAATCCTCTTCACAATTAGACATCTACAGTTGAAGCTGCTAAGAAGAAATGGTTCAAGTCCGTGATAAGTTTTTGTCTTGAGTTTATGAATTTAACAAAACTTTTAATATAAAATTTAGTTTTGAATTGAAAGAGTTTTGCTAAGTATGTAAACTTAAGGACAAAGGGGCATGAGTTCCATGTCTGAGTTAAAGGAAGCTTAGTTTTGCTACTGTTAATCCTGGGAATTTAATTCGAAACACTGGCCAAATACTTTGTGTTATGATAACTTCTCTTTCCTCAGAGATAGAATTGATGGCAGCAACAATTTAGCTTTTCCAGTCCTGCTTTAATGAGGTAATGGGCCGCTGCATAAGCAATGGCAGGTGGAAAAGGAAAGAAGCTAGTAATAGTAAGTAGTAACAGTAATAGTAAGAGCAAAAGTAGCTAGTAGCGTTATATCTCTTGTTTCTTTTTGTTGTCTTCTTAGCTTCTTTCCTGTTACTTTATTTTAAAATTTGTTTTGATTTTATACAAGATGTGTTAATTGTTATTTAGGTCATCCAAATAAATTAATTAAGTTGGTCACCGTAAAAATTTAGTCACAAAATGCAGGATCATTGTCTGTATATTCAATCATTCATATCTATTGGGTCCAGTATATTGTTCCTGAGCTCATATCTCTCTCTCTCTCGGTATGAATCCATGCAAAAAATAGTATTTTTAATGTCAATGAAGAAGAAATAGCATTAATCATATACTTGCTCCCCATTACAAGCTGCAGGCTGCAGCAAGTGTAATAAATTTCTTCTTTTGATATATTTGGACACCATGCATGACCTACTCATTAACCTAGTAAAGATTTATTTATTTGTTCTATAATTAGGACTGCTGCTGCTCATATCTAATACAGTAATACTACATATTTTTGTGTATAACTATAATATATACTACTCTTGCACTAAATTGAGCATCCCCTAACTTCCACTTTATGGATTGCATAATCCGCATAATCCTTACTAGAGACATCCATGCACTGAACACCGACTTGTTACAGAATGGCCAAAAACTGACATTTTACTATTTCATCTTTTTATGGGGTTAAATCTCAGGAGATCTAAGTGCGTCTTTCTCCTCTCTCATCTGTTCACCATCATAAACTTTCACCAGGCTTCAAACCAAAAGAGGCAAAAAGGCAAAGCAGACTAAAGTCAAAATTTAGTAAAATTACTGGCCAGACACGTGTATATTACAGTTGCATATTAGCTTTTGTGTTTCTTCCGAAGTTGCATCTAGCATGTCATTATTACAATACTACTAGATTAGTTCCCCGGCAATCCCGGTTATTTCATAATTATTTTTTAATAAATATATTTTAGAAATAATTAAATTCAAATATATATTAATACTAAATTTATGATATATAATAATAATTAGTGGAATAAAACTTCAAAATAGTAGCACACAAAATACAAATATTGATTATCAACTTTTTATTAAATTTAAAATATAAAGATGAATTAATGAATATTTATATAAATAAAATAAATTTTTATGAAGATAAAATTAGCGGATTCAAGAGAAATATAGTAAATTATTAATTTGAGAATGTAAAAATGAGGAGGAAAAGAAATAGCAGAAATGAAGAAAAGAGAAAATCAGTGGAGTTAATAAAAGAGAGAGATTTTGAAGGTATAGTATTTTAGTAAAATATGATATCATCAAATTGATGAGAGCTTGATATTTATAATTTGATGATATCAACTATTAAAGGAGAGTTTGACAGATGGATGATGTCAGCTGCTCTGTTCTAGTATAATGTTGGATAAATTGTGTCCAAATTAAACAACATGGTTCACATAATACTAGTATTTGTTATTCTTGCAAGTAAAATTTGAAAAAATTGTTGCAATATTAGAAGCTTGTTGTTTACAAACAGACTAAAAGGTGTATCAGCATTCAGCAGCTTTAATTAATTAGCTGGGCGAGCTCTTAAATTTATTACTCCCAGAAGTCCTTTCTTCATCAGTTTTATTTGACTTAAATGCTTCAATGTTCTCAAGAGGCATGCCTGTCTCAAGGCTGAGACTGCCCGCCCCGATGAGCATTAATTACATGCTTTCAATCGCTTGGGGTCTTCTCTTCGTCCGTTTTACTTTTCTCACATTACTGATATACATATTTTATCTTTTGTTATTGGAGTTTTGTTATATATGTTCATTTTATTATTTATTTATTTATAAAATTGTAAATGTGAGGGAGTATAAATTTATATTTTTTACTTAAAAGGAGTAGCATTTAGGTAGCCGGTACAGAGAGGCAGGAGATCTAAATATAGAAAGAAACAGTTTGAATCTGAAAGTCCACTACAAAAGCTTTGATAAAATCGGCAGCAAAAAGATGCCTTAATAATCTAGAAAGTGAAAGGAGGGTTGCGCGTTGAACCAGAGGAGCTACCTAAATCTAGTTTGATTTGACTTGAAATTCTAGGACTATTAAAGTCACGGATTATTAAAAACGCATCACTACTAACTGGTGCTAGCATTGCATAAAAAAATACTAGTACTATACACAGCTGTAGCTTGTATTACATTTTCGAATACGACTCAGCCTCTTAAATCATGTTTTATAAATAATATACCCTATTCACCCTTAAGAATTTGGTATAACGTATTCACGGTGAATTAGACCTGACAACATTTCGTGTCATGTACAAACATTATGTGTATTTTCGTATTTTCGTATTTTCGTGTATCAAATCTTGAAACCGAAGCCGATCCGGATTTTCATTCGTGTACCAATTTGATGACACTAGCCCGGAACTAATATTCGTGTTTACCCGCTTTAGTACATTAAAATACACGGATTATATACGAAAAATATTAATTGTTAAGAAATGTAATAGATAATTAAATGGTGAAGTGCTCACTCACGTAGTCAAGGAATAATGAAATATATTATAATATTTACAATTATATATATGTTATTTAGAATAAGTAAAATTCACATTTGGTATTTAGTATATATATGTATATTATATATTTTTAAAATTTTGATATTTATTTATTTTGTGTACTTTCATTCCGTGTCGTGTACCTATATTGGAAACCCAAACGCGACATTAATTATATTTGTATTTTTCATTTTCGTGTACTTTCGTGTCCATGTACCAAATTTTCGAAATCAAACATTAATTATTCGTGTCATTTCGTACCGTGTTCACGTGTCGTTTACCAGTATTGTCAGGTCTACCATCAATATTACTATTTGTAATCATTTCTGATTTTTCGTACCATATTCACGTGTCGTGTACCAGAGTGCAAAAGAAAGTGAAATGAGAAAGAGAGTGTTCTTAAAAATATATAATAAAATAATAGTTAAGAATAGAAGTTGACTCTTAAAATTGAGTAAAGAGATGATGCTCTTACTTTAAACTCTTGGAGCAAAATTTTGATTCTCCCTCCTTAATTTTCGAGTTATGAGCTAAAATGAAGAGATTGTTGAAAATGCTCTAAGATCATATATTTTCAAGGTGATAGAAGCCACAAAATCTTCTCTGGAACATGTTATTTATCATTAATGTCTTTCTAATGCATGCCCAACACAATAAACATCAAATTTTATGAATTTGGTATATTTTCGTCGATGAAGTTGTTATTAATACTTGGGTCCATCAGTATTTATGTTGTAGAAGACATGTATGTACAATAACAAGACTAAGTCGCATTGACATCCTTAAGATTTAGTTGTTTGATAGTCAATTTTGTATTCAGTATTGTATTTCTTGAGTTTGTAAAACAGTTAGAAGATTAGACTGGGAGATTTTTCTGTGAACAGATTCAAGCTAAGGATTAAATTCTGGAAGAAAAGTGTAAAAGCTTGGAGTTGAATAAAGGCGTTCTATGAAAAATGTTCTAAGTAAAGATATCGACAAGTCACAGATCAAGTTTGTTAGATATATTTGATAATGTCATGCCTAATATGATTTGTGTTTAGTTTTCAGATCTTACTTAAACAAGACAAATCAGTACTTAACTGGAAATCAGCACTTATACTGAAGTCAGAACTTAAGTTGTCAGAACTTAAGTTATCAGGAGATATTTATCAAGAGATAATATCAGGACTTAAGGAGACTTTCAGATAAGGAAGGTGACTGATTGAAAGGAAAGAAGATCAAGACAAACTCAAGAAGAGATATGCATGAAGAAGGAATTCTATGAAGAATAGAATACTTGGAAGAAAAGATAACTAGTTGATATATTTTAGGATACAGAATCATATTCAATATCAATTAGCGATTATCTTGTAACTGTGTAGTATATAAACAAAGATATAGGGTTTACATTATATGTGTTATCATAATCAAAGTTATTATTTATTGTAATCCTAGCAGCTCTCGTGATAATTTGTTCATCACTGAGAGAGGACAGTTCCATATTGTAATAGAGTTTAATAAAGCTTGTTTTCTGTTACTTGTGTTCTTTAATTCGATTTGATTGTGATAAACACTGTATTCTACCCCCTTCTACATTGTGTGTGACCTAACAAGTGGTATCAGAGCAGATCTGTTAACACACAAACAGTTTAAGATCCGAAAACAATCATGTCTGAAGAAGAACAAACTCCAACCAAGCCCACCAAAACTGAAGAACCTCCAAAGACTCAAATCCATAGTCGATATGAGACTATTAGAGTTCCCATACTGAAACCATCTGAATATTCCATATGGAAGGTGAGGATGTCTATGTTTCTGGAAGCTACTGATCCAAAATACCTTGACAGAATCAATGAAGGACCACACAAGCCAACCAAACTCTCTGTTGTAGTTGCAGGTGAACCAGCAAAGTCTGTACCAAAGGAGAAGAGTGATTACACTGCTGAAGATATCTCATCAATTGCTAAGGATGCTAAGGTACAACACTTGCTGCATAGTGCTATTGATAATTTAATGTCAAACAGGGTAATCAACTGCAAGACTGCAAAGGAGATATGGGATGCTTTGGAGACAAGATACCAGGGAACCGAATCAATTAAGAAGAACATGAAGACTATACTCACTCAAGAGTATGAGCACTTTGACTCAAAGCCCGATGAGTCATTAACTGGTTTATATGACAGATTTGTCAAACTCTTGAATGATTTGTCACTAGTTGACAAGGAATATGATCTTGAGGATTCAAATCTTAAATTCCTGTTAGCACTTCCTGAAAGTTGGGATTTGAAGGCCACCACTATAAGAGACAACTATAATCTTGAAGAAACAACTCTTGATGAAATTTATGGGATGCTCAAGACTCATGAACTTGAGATGGAACAAAGAAACAAGAGAAAAGGAAGAAAGTCAAGGACAGTTGCTCTTAAGGCTGAGGAGGAATCTCCCAAAGCAGCTGCCTCAAGGAAAGGCAAGGGAAAATCTCTCATCACAAAGTCTGATACTGAATCATCAAGTTCTGATACTGATGATGACTCTGAAACTGAAAGCTTACCTGAGATGGATCCTGATGAAGAGATGATGAAGCTGTCTGCTCTTATGGTGAAAGGAATCACAAGAATTGCATACAGGAAGTTCAGAGAAGGAAAGAAGTTTTCCCAGAAAGGTGCAAGTTCTGATAAGAAGAGTTTCAGAAAATCTGAAGGTAAAGGAGGAAAGTCTGACAGAGGGGATTACACAAATGTCAAATGCTACAACTGTGGTGAGAAAGGCCACATATCTCCTGATTGTAAGAAAGTGAAGAGTGACAAAGGTAAGGCTCTTGTCACAAAGAAGAAAAGCTGGACAAACACTTCAGATTCTGAAAGTGAGGTGAATTATGCCTTGATGGCAAATGCTGATAGCAGTTCTGATGCTGCTGAGTTAAAGGTACCTCAAACTACTTATGCCTTTCATACTGATGATATTAATGAGTTGAGAAGATATCTTAAAACCATGTTCATTAGTTATAGAGATCAAACTTTAACATGTGAAAGATTAACTTCTGAAAATCTTGCTTATAAGAAGAGGAATGATTATTTAGAAAAAGAGTTAGTCATGTTCCATCAAACTCAGAAAGATAGAGATGATGCCTTTTATGTTAGGGATGAAATTCTTAAAATAAATGAATCTCTAAAAACTGAGTTAGAAAAAGGAAAAAGAGATTATCATGACTTGGACTAACTCTGGCAGAACAACTCAAAATTTGTTAAGTAGTGGAAACTGGAAAGAAGGCTTAGGTTATAGAGATGATAAGAATGATAAGGGAACTGTAGAGGTTGAGCCTATAGTTGTTAAACAAAAACCAAAGGTAAATCATGTTAAGTTTGTAGCTGTAAAGTCTGATATTGATAAATCAGAAGTTAAAGAGAAATTAACTTCTGACAAACCAAAATAGGGTAAGCCAAGTGAAGTAAACACAGGCTTAATGACAAAGAAGCAGCTTAAGCATAAACTGAAAGATGTTAAAAATGTAAACAAGATAAAGTCACCTAGGAAAAATAGGAATGGAAAGGAAGGTGTGAATAAAAGTAATGATTATAAGCCTGCTCCTAATGCTCCTAGAAAAAAATGTTATAACTGTGGAATTTCTAACCATCTGGCTTCTTTTTGCAGGAAAAATAAGAACATAAACTCCTTACCTTCAAAGTCAGGAGTTAAGAGTTAGTCTGTTAGATATAGGCCACAAAATCCTTGTTTTCATTGTGGTAGTTTATGGCATTCCATTTATACTTGTAAGGAATATCAAAGTTTGTACTATGATTATTATCAAATACAACCTTCTTTAAAGAAAGTTAGCATTGTTCCTCCTAGTGTAAGTTCTGATACAAAGTCTGATAGTGTAAATGCTGACAAGAAAAATGTTAACATAAACTCTGATGCTAAATCCGCTGCAAATGTTAACAACAAAATGGAGTTGTTGAAAGAAAGAATAGAACTCTTATTGAAGCTGCACGAACTATGCTTGATGAAGCAAAGTTGCCAACCTACTTTTGGGCTGAAGCTGCGCAGACTGCTTGTTTTACTCAGAATGCAACACTCATTAACAAGCATGGAAAAACACCATATGAGATGGTGAAGAAAAAGAAGCCAAATCTGAAGTATTTTCATGTATTTGGATGCAAGTGTTTTGTTCTTAAGACTCATCTTGAACAACTATCCAAATTTGATCTAAAAGCCGATGAAGGAATTTTTGTTGGATATCCACTTTCCACAAAAGCATTCAGAGTCTACAATTTAAGAACAAGGGTTGTCATGGAATCTATCAATGCCTCTTTTGATGATAAGAAGATTACAGGACTTGAAGATTTTAATGATCATGATCAGCTGAGATTTGGGAATAAAGTTTTAAATTCTGATACTGTAAATCCTGACAGTCTAAATCCTGATACTGCAAACTCTGATGAATTAAACTCTGATGTTATTGAAACTGTGATGACTACGCCAAAGGAAGATGCACCTCTGCAGGGGGAGCATACTAAAGATACAACCATATTTTAAGAAGCATCAGAACCTACAACAGGCTCTTCAAGTTCTGATTCATCAAGTTCTGATAATTCTGGAAACTCAAGTGCTGATATTTCTAGAAACTCAAATTCTGAAGGATTCAACTCAGAGAGCATAATTTCAGGGGGAGAATCAGAAAATGTTGATGAAGACAGCATGGATCATGGGGGAGCATCCAGTTCTATAGAAAATCTTCCATCTCCAAGGAAGTGGACTAAAGCACATACACCTGACTTAATTATTGGAAATCCTGATGCAGGTGTCAAAACTAGAACATCTACATCAAATGAATGTCTTTATCACTCTTTTCTCTCTCAGACTGAACCAAAGAAAGTGGAAGAAGCTCTTTAAGATGCTGATTGGGTGCAAGCAATACAGGAAGAGTTAAATAAATTTGAAAGAAACAAAGTCTGGACCCTAGTGCCAAGACCAAAGAACAGATCTGTTGTTGGTACAAAGTGGGTGTTCATAAACAAAACTGATAGTGATGGCATAATTACAAGGAATAAAGTAAGGCTGGTTGCAAAAGGATATTCTCAACAGGAGGGAATTGATTATGATGAAATATTTGCACCAGTTGCTAGATTGGAAGCCATAAGGATATTTTTGACTTATGTTGCTCACAAAAAGTTTACAGTCTTTCAAATGAATGTGAAAAGTGCTTTTCTCAATGGAGAATTGGAAAAGGAAGTATATGTTGAACAACCTCCAGGTTTTGTAGATTCAAAATTTCCTAATCATGTCTACAGACTTGACAAAGCAGTTTATGGCCTTAAGCAAGCTCCGAGAGCATGGTATGAGACACTAGCTCAGTTTCTTCTGGAAAGTGGATTTAACAGAGGGACTATAGATAAAACATTGTTTTATCTCAACCATGGAAAGGACTTACTTTTGGTACAGATATATGTTGATGATATCATTTTTGGTTCTACAAATGACAGACTTTGTAAAAAGTTTGCCAAGCTGATGCAGTCAAGATATCAAATGAGTATGATGGGGGTACTTAGCTATTTTCTGGGCCTTCAAGTCAAGCAGAATGAAGAAGGTACTTTTATTTGTCAATCCAAGTACACCAGAAATTGGCTGAAGAGATTTGGAATGCAAGATTGTTCAAGTGCATCCACTCCCATAGCCACTGCAACAAAATTGGATAAGGATACTGGTACATCAGTAGATATTACTGATTACAGAGGTATGATTGGCTCATTACTCTATCTAACTGCAAGTAGACCTGATATCATGTATGCTACCTGTCTTTGCGCAATATTTCAAGCAGATCCAAGAGAACCTCACTTAACAGCTGTGAAAAGAATTTTCAAGTACCTTAAGGGTACAGCTGATCTGGGATTATGGTATCCTAGAGAATCAGACTTTAAGCTAATACGTTACTCAGATGCAGATTTTGCAGGATGCAAAATTGACAGGAAAAGCACAAGTGGAAGCTACCAATTTCTTGGAGGCAGATTGGTTTCTTGGTTTAGCAAGAAACATAAGTCAATTTCCACATCAACTGCAGAAGCAGAATATATTGCTGCAGGAAGCTGTTGTGCACAGATTCTTTGGATGAAGAATCAGTTACTGGATTATGGGTTAACATATTTCAAAATCCCTATTTACTGTGATAATCAAAGTGCTATTGCTATGACAGGTAATCCAGTTCAACACTCAATGACAAAGCACATCAGCATTAGGTACCACTTCATAAGGGAACATGTGGATAAAGGTACAGTGGAATTGCATTTTGTTCCAACAGATCAACTAGCAGATATCTTCACAAAACCACTGTGTAAAGCTACTTTTACAAGATTGGTAAATAAACTTGGAATGGTTTCAGGTTCCTTCTCTAAATTTGCTTAGTTTATGTTCTGATACATCAGATTTTATGATCAGTATTTACAGATATTACTATCTTTGTGAATTCTGTGCTTCAATTGAAATTTACTTAAGTGCTGATTGTTGTCTGATGTGAATTTCTAAACTCTGATAGTGATATGCATATCTCTGTGACTATTCAATCCAATGAGGATAAATGTGCTAGATCTGAACTAGTAGTCTTTAATATTCTAAAAATCCCATGTTTGAAGTAATTGTTTATGTGGAAATCTTTTAACACAAGCAAATTCTGATATTGAGCTTAGTTAAGTTTACTTTATGTATCTTATTACTAAGTCAAAAACTAGAATAGGGCTTCTTATCTGTTAAGTTCTGATGTTAGTAAATCTAGTGAATGTACTAAGTGCTGATAAGCCTCACTTATCAAAAGAAAAAGAAAAAAAAAGAAATAAAAATCAGGTACTCCTTTGAGATCTAGAGTAAAAATATGGAAGGGAAGACCCAAGTACATTGCTGGTATTAAGTTATATGCATTAGAAAAGCAAAATAAATATTTTCTTGGTGACTTTTCACACTCTATGATTACTGGAGAAATACTCTGATAATAGCATAAATTCTGATAAGCAGTCGTGACTCACTTACACTGAGAAGCCACTGTAAATTGGAATTTCAAAAGATGCATAAAATGAGCACAAAACAGTTGAGATGGACTCATGCATGAACTCATTCTATAATAGACTTCAGATTAACGACAGATTTTGAGCAAAGTTCTTAGTTTTGCCTTATTTCTAAGATGTACTGAAGTGAATCAGACTTTCATCTTTATCTAATATTTAACTTACTGCACACACATACACTACATATGAATAATGAAAATTACTGTGGTGATAAATGTTATTTTAGATGAACAGGTTAAGTGTCAGTTGCATAAATTCTGAGGATAAGTTATGATGGAAATTCTGATGATTAAGTTCTGAAGAAACGAAATTAGTATTTGTGTGAAAAATTACAGAAATAGAAATTCACTTTTCGAGTTAAGGAGTCATGTTCTGATGACTGTTATGTTATGATATAAGTATAAGTTCTGATGCTGACGTGGCAGTATTTATCTACTTGGTTTATTTTTGGTCATTACCTCAACGGTCATATTTTTTTTGAATATTAGTTTATGAGAGATAAAGCAGTAATATTCATTTATTTAATGGGATTACTTGGTTAGTGGGACGGTTTTTCTCCTTGAAAAATTGCATGTGATAAGTAATAATTGCTTATTTACCGTGCCCATTAACTTTTGCCTTAACTACTGCATGTCTGACAGGTGTAAAAGTCTTTTCCACTACTTATTAACTGCTGTCACGTGGGGTGTCTAAGTAAAAGAGATAAAATACTTTTAAATCTTTTATTTTTATTTTCATTCTTATTCTACTCTTTCTCTTTTCTTATTCTCTCTCACAATTTCTGACGGTTTCTTTACAGACATTTTATCAAACACCTTACAGGCAATTTTATTTCTCACTTATTTCTCATGGCACCCAAGGATTTAATTGTTGATGAAGCCAAGTTTGTACCAAACAACTATGCTGCAATCTTGAACAAGGCTGAAGCTCCATCAGATTTGCACTTTGTGCAAGATTTCTTCGCAAATAGTGAGATTGGGTATGCTTTGACCCAACCTCAAGCCATTTCAAGCTAACAAGTACTGACGTTTTGGCGAACTGGGATTTTTGATGATGGTGGTGCTACTGGTACTCCAAGCATCGTATTTGAAGTCAATGATGTTGAGCATGTGGTTACTCCTGGAGCAGTTCGTAAAGCTCTCCACTTACCAGAAGGCTGTACTTTTTCAACAGTGGAGGACCCTGTTCTATAACAGCTCATGGCCAGTTTGGGCTATGAGAAAAGTTTGGGCAAGCTTGGACAGTTGAAAAGGGCAAATATCAGGAAGGAATGGAGCTTTTTCTTCGATTGTATCACTAAGGCATTCGCCAATAAGTGCTCCAACTTTGATTCCATTCCAATTATGAGTCATAAAATCGGGTATGCTCTTATTCATCAAACTCACTTTGATTTTGCAAGTGCTGTGCTAGGATTCATAGGGGATAGGATGACAGAGGATAGGAATGTCGTATACTTTGCTAGATTCTGTCAGCTTATATATAATTTTTGTTGTGCTGATGAACCCCAACCTACCACTGATTTAATTCCACCCTTTAAGCTTGCAAAAAGGGCTTTTAATGATTTGTTAAATGCTGACATTAAGAAAACAGTGGTTAGACCCTTACAGATACCTCAGTCTGTAAAATAGATTCTTGTAAATGCTGATCCTCAAACCTACACATCTGTTTACCCTGATCTTGAACCCACCAGTACATCCCAGCCACCACAACAACCATCAGAACATAACACAACTACACCTCAAACTTCTCAACCTCAACCTACTCAACCCTCCATCAGGACATATTTCAAACCATCACAGACATCTCAATATTCACCATCAGCACATTCTATGAGGCCTTCATCTTCCAAACCAAAGAGGACAAAAACTGTACCTCAGACACAAGAAAAGAGAAGGAAGATTGTTCTGAGGGATGAGTCAGACAGTGAGGAACAGGTTCCAGTATCAGAACCTGTTGTTGTAGAAGCTGAGAAGGTCTCTTCTCAGAAGGATGTTGAAATTAGGATTTCTAGGCCCCTAAAAAGGCTTCGAAAGCTAAATTCTGATGAAGCTCCCAAAGTCTCTAATTCTGCAAAGAGACATAAAAAGCAAAGAGCCAGGAGGGCTGTCAGTGTATCATCACATTCTGAAGAAACTCTGGAAGAAGGAGCTAAGGAAGGGGGTCAGGAATCCCTGATCCCAACAGAATCAATTGTTGTTGAATTACTTCCTTCAGCACAACCAGAAACTACTCAAGACAGACTACCTACTCCTCATGTGTCTCCTGTAAATGAACCAGTACATACTGAAGACCCAGGCACAAGTACTGAGATTGATATTCATAACCTGATTGTGCCTGAGGTTCTGTACTTGGAAGCTCCACCAGCTCAAATCACTCCACCAACAACCCAAATTCTGGATGCTGATTTTAATGAAGATATTCCTACTACACCTATTCTGAATCTGGATGATGAAAATCAAGTTTTAGGTGGGCATCAAGATTTGGTTGTTGATCAGAACTTAGTTGGAGATCAGCACTTAGAGGATGATGTTGAAGTCTCAATAGCCTCTCATACTATTCTTTTATCAGAGGATGGTGATGATGCTGATTCTATAAGTTCTGATGCTGCTAATGATGAAGTTACTGGTGAAGCTGTTGCCACTGTAGATACTGATGCAGTTGGTCCATCTAGGCATGCACCTCTACAAGCTTCTTCAAAAGCTGATCTTGTTAAAAAGTTTGTTAGAGGAGATGCACCAGTACCTTGGAGTGAAACTCCTATAGGAAGGGAGTGGACTAAGGAATGGAACAAAGTTACTTTTGTTCCTTCTTCAACTATACTTGCTGAGCACTTGGCAAAAGCTGATGAGATGCTAGTCAATGATGATTTCAAGACATAGCTAAGAGTTACTGCACTCAGTACAAGACACCTTCAAGGTCAACAATCTGTAACTCAGGACAAGGTGGACAAAATTCAAGAATCTATCAATCAGCAAGATATGGTTGCCAAGCTGGACAAGAAAAGATTTTTCAAACCTACTTTTGACAGAATTGAGTACATTGAGAAAACCCAAGAGAAGCAACAATCTCAGATTGATGAAATTTTGAAGAATCCAGCTTCTCATCAAAATCAACTCAATGAGATCCAATCCTCAGTGGAATTGCTTCTCTTTCTTCTTTTACCTGCTGATGCCAAAAAGAGGGAGAAAGTAATTAAGTCCAAATGCAAAACTGTTAAGATACTGAAGAGAAAGGATGATGAAAAAGATGACCAGGAAAACTCTGGAATGGGTGGAGGTCATGGTCAAGGTAAAGGTTTCTCATCAAGCAAAGCTGGAACTACAAGTCAAAGAACAAGTTCTAATACTGGGAGAAGAATAAGTTCTGATACTGGTAAAAGGATAAGTTCTAATGAACATCTGGAACTTGATGAGGAAATTTCAAGACAGTTATTTCTGAAAGAAAATCCAGGAATGGACTTTGAGAGTCTAAAGGAAGAAGAAGCTAGACTTAAGTTAGAAAAAGTCAACTCCAAATCTAAAGCTTCTGTTGGTGAAAAGAAACTTCCTAAGGCTAAAGGCATTGTGATAAAAGGAAGGACAAATCATGAGGCAACCAAGGCCAAATCACAAATGGAGATAGATCCAAGGTCCAAGGGTCTAAAGGTTTATGTACCATTTATGGATGAAGAAATATCTGATGAAGATGATAGTCTTACTCTGATACAAAGGAAGATTTCTCAAACAACCTCTGACATGGCTCAAGTTGTTCAGAGTCAAGATATAGTAAGTTCTGATATGACAATGAAGCAAGCAACCTCTGACATAGCTCAAGTTGGCTTGCTATCAGAAGATAAGTTAAAGGAAATCTCTGACATTGCTCATGTTAAACCTTCAAAGTTACTCCTACCAGGATTCAATAAAGCTAAACAGACTCAACCTTTGAAGACTGCAACAAGTGGTTTTGAAGCAAGAGTGGTTACATGAAAAGAAGCAAGAGATAAATCTAGATTGGGTAGTGCTGATGAAAGAAGAATACAGAACACAACCAATGATCCAACTTCTTTAAGTGAACCAGGTATTGGAGCAACTCCTGAAAGATTGAATCGGCTTGAATCTGTACAGATGGTTTACCATACCTTCTTGAAAGAACACATCTTGTTATATTTTATGACAGATGGAAGGGTATACCATATTAGGAAGAATGTTGTACCACTGAAGTATTATGAGGAACTAGAACATGTTCTATTCTTATTTCAAGTGAAGAACAGATTAACAGATGGTGCTGCAAATTATTTGAAGACTCAAATTCAGAGACAGAAGAAGCTTTATTCTGTGAAGTCTGACAGCATATACTGTCCCAAGTACAGAGATCACAAGGGTGATATTATCGAGATGAAGCCTAACTCTGATAAGATTATAACTACCTTTCTGGGTTATAAAGCTGTGGAATTCAATCTTGAGTCTGACAAGGCATATTTGATTAGACTAGATCAGGACATAAGAAAAGCTAGAATAAATGATCTCAGGGCTGCTATCTTTCAAATTGGTGAAGATACAGTTAAATTGAAGAATGCTAAAAGGAGGATGGTTAATGAACTTGAATATCCTGAGAGATGTTTGTTAAAGAACTATCTCAGAACAACTCCTGATTTCAAAGAGATCAGTAATTGAAGTCAAGTCAAAGATCTACAACTGATTAAATTCTGATATGTATACAGACTGAAGCTGTTATCAGAAGTTAAAAATGGTAAAGCTACAAGGACTGTAAGTTGTAGTTATCTAGTCAAATTCTCATGCATTTGTACTTAATGTTTTTGACATCATCAAATATCTGTTAAATTTTTATATTATGCTAATTTACAAGTTGGGTGAGATTGTTAGATATATTTGATAATGTCATGTCTAATATGATTTGTGTTTAGTTTTCAGATCTTACTTAAACATGATAAATCAGTACTTAACTGGAAATCAGCACTTATACTGAAGTCAGAACTTAAGTTGTCAGAACTTAAGTTATCAGGAGATATTTATCAAGAGATAATATCAGGACTTAAGGAGACTTTCAGATAAGGAAGGCAGCTGATTGAAAGGAAAGAAGATCAAGAAAAACGCAAGAAGAGAAATGCATGAAGAAGGAATTCTATGAAGAATAGAATACTTGGAAGAAAAGATAACTAGTTGATATATTTTAGGATACAGAATCATATTCAATATCAATTAGCGATTATCTTGTAACTGTGTAGTATATAAACACAGACATAGGGTTTACACTATATGTGTTATCATAATCGAAGTTATTATTTATTGTAACCCTAGCAGCTCTCGTGATAATTTGTTCATCACTGAGAGAGGACAGTTCCATATTGTAACAGAGTTTAATAAAGCTTGTTTTCTATTACTTGTGTTCTTTAATTCGATTTGATTGTGATAAACACTGTATTCAACCCCCTTCTACGGTGTGTGTGACCTAACAAAGTTATATCGAGAAGTCATTCGAGAAGTTCAGAATGACTTATCGAGAAGTCCAAAATGGCTTATAGAGAAGTCTTAGAGATATCGACAAGTCAAATGAAGATGTGAAGAACTGGAGATATCGACAAGTCATTTCTGCATGTAAAGAACTCAGAGATATTGAAAAATCAAATGAAGATGTGAAGAATTGGAGATATTGACAAGTCAATTTCTTATATAGAGATCTCAGAGATATTGACAAGTCATTTCTACATGTAAAGATCTCATACATATCGACAAGTCATTTCACATGCAAGGATCTAGAGACCTCGACAACTCAAGTATACCTATAGAGAACTCAGAGATCTCGATAAGTCATTATACTTATCGAGATGTCACATCTCTATAAAACAAACTGGAGATCTCGACATACTTCTCCAATACAGAATGCAGGCAAGTTCAAGATTCAAGATTATCAGTCAACAAATGATCTATTCACTAGATTGAAAAGTCTACAAAGTAGCTGGAAGAATACACGATCAAGGGCCAAGATTAACTGGACAAAGGGTGGTCACAGACCTGCAAGATTCTGCACAGATTTACTAAGCTAGAAATGAAAATAGAAAAAGGTTGTTATAGAAAGTAGTTTAGTACATTTTAGTGCAAGTCTTGTAAACCCGTGTTGCTATTCTATAAAGCATGCACATGTCCTTAGTTCACAAGTAACAAATAGATATAAATTTTCTTGTATTCTCTTAAGATAGAAGCTGAGTTTTTATTTTCTTAAGAACACAGAATTTGTAGCAAGACCAGCTTAATTAATACAATTTAAGCGAGTTTTGAAAATATTGTACTTGTTGATTAATTTTGTAAACACAGTATCTCTACAATAACTTAACTGCTTTGTTCACCTACAATCCAAACAATTTTAAAAGGCTAAAAATCCAAGAAACACATTCACCCCCTCTGTGTTGCATTCAATATCTAACAAGTGGTATCAGAGCGAAATTTGAAAGTAAACAGATAAATATTGGAAGAATGAGTGCAGAAAAGATAAGCAGTATCAAGATACCAGCCTTTGATAAAATCAACTATACTCTATGGAAGAAAAAGATGATGTTATTCATAAGGATGGCTAACCCCATGTACATTCAAATTCTTAAGAATGGCCCATTTATCCCCATGGAAAGGGTTGATGAGTCTACTGATGGAGATATGGTAATACTAGCTTATTTTACCCATAAAGACCCCTCAAAATATACAGAGCCAGAAAAAGAAAAGGTTTCTCTGGAAAATGGCCTGCAACTAATACTGATAGAGTCACTTGACAATGTTATGTACAATAATATTGTCAACTATGATACAACCAAACAGATTTGGGAGAAGATTGAAATTATATGTGATGGTACAGAGGAAGTAAGATCTAATCAAAGGAGATTACTGATGTCTCAGTATGAGGGTTTCATGGCTAGACCTAAAGAAGAAATTACTGAAATTTTTGAAAGGTTCAACAAGTTAATTAATGACTTGCAACTTCATGATCAATATTATAAAGTTGAGGAGGTTAACCTAAAGTTTTTTCAAGCCTTTTTTGACCACCTTGAATAGAAAATATTAGCTATTAGAGAAAGAAGAGACTTGAGCAGAATGACACTGAAAGTCTTGTATGGGATCTTAAAAACATATGAGCTTGAGATGTTATAAAGGAAGTCATTAAAGACAAACCAAGGACATGTGGTTGATGGATCTCGTGCCTTAATGGTCAATGACAGTGAAGCAATTGAAGATGAACAAGATGCTCAAATTCCAGTCTTTCATGCTATTGAGCAAAATAACAAGGGACCTCAGAAACAAGTTATTTTGAATCTAGAGGAAGATGAATACCTCACCCTTGATGAGCTAGATGAGATAGATCAATCAATGGCTTACCTGGCTAGAAAATTCTCTAACACCAGGGTTAAAAAGCCAAAAAATTTCATGAACAAGTGAAAGTCCTCAAACAGTAACAACTGGAAATCAAAAACTCAGTCCAACTCAGCTAGCAAAGGTGGTTACCAAACTGAATCTGTTGACAGATAAAAAATAAGGTGCTTTAACTGTGATGAGTTGGGCCACTTTGCAACTGAGTACAGGAAGCCAAAGAAAGCAAAGTATGAAGCTCTCTTGAAGAAACAACAGAGAAAGGCTTACATAGCTGAAGGCAAGAGTTGGGATGCCACCGATGAAGATGCTGATAAAGAAGAATTTAGAAATTATGCACTCATAGCTCTTGAGAAAGGAGAATCATCCTCAACAAAATTATAGGTACCAACTCTAACTTCCATCAATTTAAATACAAGCAAATATAAAAAAAACTGTTGAAAAGCTGAGTGTAAAGATGTTTCATATCCACACAAGCATGGTGGCAGCTACTGAGGAAGTTAGTAGACTGTTAAAGATTAATGAGAAGCTTGAGATTGAAAATCAAGAATTGGAACTGCAACTTGTTGAGCTTGAAATAGTCAGGCAAGAAAATGAATATCTGAAAAACAAGCTCAAGTGTGCTAGTGAAATTAAAGTTGTGTTGAGGGAAAAATTGGAAATGAATGAAGTAAAATTGAAGTCTTTCAGAAATGCATCTCAGTTAGTTGGAAAATACCATGAGAAGAACAAACCATGCACTAATATAGCTATTGGTTTGGACTATGATGCCTTGAACGGTAACAAGAATAATGAAGGTGACAAAGGTAAGGCAATTGCAGATCAAGATGTCCCGGTTATGCTGAGAAAAGTAGATGCACCTTTGTTCAAGGCATGTGAGGTTAATTTCAGTGAGGTTGAGTTGTTCATCAAGCAAGAACTTGCAGATGAAGGCAGTAAAAAGAAAAATGAAGAAACCACTCCTCCTGCTGAAAATAAGAAGAAGCCCCTGGTCAATCAATTTTTCTAAGACACCAATCAAGGAAATCAAGACTGAGAATGTAGCAAAGAAGAATATAAATGGGAAAATTGGAGTGAACAAAAGAAATAACTTTGCATTTGTTGCAGATGCTCTCAGGAAATAATGTCAAAAATATGGCTCAACCAATCACCTAACTTACCTTTGTAAAAAGGCTGTTAGTGAGCCAAAAGTGAGAGCATGCAAATGCAATAAAGCAAAGGCTGAAGATCCCTATTCCTACTGTGATAAATTTGATTGCATTTCATATAACATGAAGGTTATGACAAGATGTCATAAATTGAGAGTAAATCTCAAATAAATCAATCTTAGATCTACAACTAAAAGGAAAATGCAAATCAATCATTGAACACTGTTCTTTCTGAATCATCAAATTCTACTTCTGCAACTTCTGTTAACAAGAAAAAAGTACACAATATTGCTTGGGTAGCTAAACACACTTAAGCCTCATCGTGTGCAGGGCAAAATAAAGAGAGTCATATGGATCATTGACAGTGGATGCTCCAGACATATGACAGGTGATAAGGCCCTGCTATCACAGTTTGAGAAGATGGCTGGCCCATTGGTGACTTTTGGAGACATCAACAAAGGATTTATAATGGGATATGGCAAGTTAATTTCTGGGAATATTATCATTAAGATAGGAAATTATCATTAAGGATTTATAGTGTCAGTCAATTCACAGATAGAGGATTCAATGTATCATTTGACAAAGGATAATGCTCAATTATCAGCAAAAAGACTGATGAAGTTGCTTTGAAAGGAACAAGGAAATGAAGCTTATTTGTTGCAGATCTATACTCAGCAAATAAGGATGGTATATGTTGATTTTATACCAAGGTATCTATTGAGCAAAGCAAATTATGGCATAAGAAACTCTCTCATCTGAATTACAAAGTAATTAATACCTTGGTGAAAAAGGAATTAGTGAGAGACATGCCAAATCTGGAATTTTTTCAAGATGAAGTTTGTGAGGCTTGTCAAAAAGGCAAAATGAAAAGGTCCAGTCACAAAAGCAAAACTGTGAATTCCATAAATGCACCATTCCAACTTATTCACATGGACATGTTTGGACCAGTTAATGTCTTATATATTTTTAGAAAGAAATATGCACTTGTGATGTTGGATGATTACTCAAGATATACATGTGTAGAGTTTATGCATTCAAAGGATGAAACTCCACATATCATTATTGAACACATCAAGAAAGTTGAAAAGCAGGCTGAAGAGCAAAACTGTGTAAAGAGATTGAGAAGTGATAATAGCACAGAATTCAGGAATGCAGCATTGAGTGAATTATGCAAAGATAAAGGCATTGTTCATGAATTTTCAGCTGCAAGAACACCTCAACAAAATGGTATTGTTGAGAGAAAAAACAGAACTCTAGTTGAAGCTGCCAGAACAATGCTACAAGATGCCAATCTGCCAACAAGTTTTTGGGAAGAAGCTATGAATATTGCATGCTATACTCAGAACAGATATCTGATCAACAAAAATCATGGAAAATCAACTTACTCAATTCTATAAAAAAGAAAGCCTACTGTGAAGCATCTACATGTATTTGGAAGCAAGTACTTTGTGCTAAAAGACAACTCTGTATATGGGAAAATTTGACTCTAAAGTTTTTGAAGCAATTTTCTGGGATATTCATTGGAGAGAACTGCCTACAGAGTTTATGTTCTTGAACAAAAGAAAATTATGGAAAGCACATATGTGACCTTTGATGATGAAAAGTGTCCAGGCTTGGAATGCATTGATGAGAATAAAGTTGAGGCCCTTAAGTTTGAAAACCTAAACATTGATAGTGATTTTAAAAATGAAGCTGAGATCAACACGAGCAACAGATTAAATGAAGACTCAACTGAGCAAGTGAATCACGAGGATGAAAATTCATCGCATACACCTGAATTTGATGGCACAAACTCAGGAGGAGAAAGATGAGAAAGTTCTGCAAGTCATGCCAATGGTGAAGAAAATGCAAAAAATTAAAGTCAACAAAATCACACCAGGAAATAGGATAGGAGTCACACAAGAGATGCAATTATTGGTGATCTAAATGCTGAAGTGAGGACTAGAAGTGCAACTGCAAATGAATGTCTATATGCATGCTTTCTTTCATAAATTGAGCCTAAGAAAATTGAGGAAGCTCTACTTGATCCTGATCGGATATCTGCCATGCAAGAAGAGCTAAATCAATTTGAAAGAAATAAAGTTTGAAAATTGGTTCCTGCCCCAAAGAATAGAAGCATAGTTGGAACAAAATGGGTGTACATGAACAAAATGGATGAAAATGAAATTATAACAAGGAACAAAGCAAGGTTGGTTGCAAAAGGCTATTCACAAGGAGAAGAAATTGATTATGACGAAACTTTTGCTCCAGTTGCAATACTTGAAGTAATAAGGATCTTTCTTGCATTTTCTGCATACTCAAATTTTAAAGTGTATCAAATGGATATAAAGAGGGCATTCCTTAATGGTGAGTTGGAAGAAGAGGTTTATGTGGAACAACCACCTGGCTTTGAAGATTCAGAATTTCCAGATTTTGTCTATCAATTGCTAAAGGCTCTTTGTAGATTGAAGCAAGCACCTAGAGCTTGGTATGATACATTGTCAGAAATTCTACTCAAACATGGATTCACTAGAGGAAAAATTGACAAGACTTTATTCTACAAGAAGTATGGTGGTGTTATGGTCCTATTTCAAATTTGTGTGGATGATATCATTTTTGGTTCTACAAATGAATAAATATGTCAAAGATTTTCAAGACTCATGCAGAGTGAATATGAAATGAGCATGATGAGAGAATTAAGTTACTTTCTTGGACTTCAAGTCAGCCAAAGAAGTGATGAAATCTTCATCACCCAAACCAAGTATGTTAAAGATTTATTAACGAAATTTGGAATGATTGATTGTTCATGTTAGGTCACACACACTGTAGAGGGGGTGAATACAGTGTATAATACAATCAAATCGAACTTTAATATCTTAAGTAACAGAAAACAAACTTTATTGAAACAATAAACTCTGTTACAGTATGGAACTGTTACCTCTCAGTGATGAACAAATATCATGAAAGCTGCTAGGGTTACAATGAATAATCTTCTCGAATATGATAACACTTATAGTGTAAACCCTATGTCTGTGTTTATATACTACACAGTTACAAGATAATCACTAATTGATATGGAATATAATTCTGCTTCCTAAAATATATCAATCAGATATCTTTTCTTCCAAGTATTCCATTCTTCACGGAACTCCTTCTTCATGCATATCTCTTCTTATGTTTATCTTGATCTTCTTTCCTTTAATCAGCTACTGTCCTTATCTGATCGTCCTTCAGCACTTAAGTTCTGATATCTAACTTCTTATGATTATCTCCTGATAATATAAGTACTGATATCCTTAAGTCCTGACTTCCAGTATAAGTACTGATCAACGGTTAAGTACTGATTTGTCCTGTTAAGTAAGATCTGAAATCTAAACATAAATTATATTATCCATGACATTATCAAATATATCTAACAATCTCCCCCAACTTGTAAATTAGCATAATATACAAGTTTAACAGATATTTGATGATGTCAAAAACATTAAGTACAAATGCATGAGAATTAGACTAGATAACTACAACTTACAGTCCTTAAAGCTTTACCAATATTCAACTTTTGATAACAACTTCAGTCTGTACAAATATCAGAATTTAAGCAGTTGTAGATCTTCGACTTGGCTTCATCATCTGATCTCTCTGATGTCAGGAGTTGTTCTGAGATAATTCTTCAACAAATATCTCCCAGCATATCTAAGTTCATCAATCATTCTCCTTTTGGCATCTTTAAGCTCTGCAGTATCTTCACCAATTTGAAAGATTGCAGCTCTGAGATCATTGATCTTTGCTTTTCGTATATCCTGATCCAGTCTAATCAAATAAGCTTTATCAGACTCAAGATTGAATTCAACAGCCCTGTACCCCAGAAAGGTAGTTATAATCTTAGCAGTGTTGGGCTTCATTTCAACTATATCACCATTGTGATCTCTGTACTTTGGAACGTATGTGCTGTCAGACTTAACAGAATAAAGCCTTTTCTATCTCTGAATCTGTTCTTTCAAATAGTTTGCAGCAGTTCCTGTTATTCTGTCATCCACTTGAAGTAAGAATAGTACATGCTCCAATTCTTCAAAATACTTCAATGGAATGGCATTTTATCTTATATGATAAACCCTACCATCTGTCATGAAATACAAAAAGATGTATTCTTTCAAGTAGGTATGGTAATCATCTGTACAGATTCCAGTTGATTCAATCTCTCAGGAGTTGCTCCAATACCTGGTTCACTCAAGGAAGTTGGATCATTGGTAGTGTTATGTATTCTTCTTTCATCAGCACTTCCCAATCCAGTTTTATCTCTTGCTTCCTTTCCAGTAACTACTCTTGCTTCAAAACCACTTGCAGTAGTCTTCAAAGATTGAGTCTGTTTTGCTTTAGTGAATCCTGGTAAGAGTGTCTTTGGTCTATCTTCTGATATCAAGTTAACTTGAGCTATGTCAGAGGTTACTTGCTTCTTCTGAATATCAGAACTTACAATTTCTTGACTCCGAACAACTTGAGCCATGTCATAGGTTGTTTTAAGAACTTTTCTTGAAGTCAGAGCAAGATTATCCTTTTCATCAGTAATTTCTTCATCCTCAGGAGGCACATAAACCTTGATAGGTTCACCAACCTTTTCTTTACCCTTGGATCTTGGATCTATCTGCGGTTGTGATCTAGCCAATGTTGTTTCAGTATGTGTCCTTTCTTTGATCACAATGCCTTTGAGTTTTGGAAGTGGCTTTTTACTAGAAGCTTCAGATTTAGATGTGACTTTCTCCGATTTAAGCATGGCTTCTTCTTTCATTAAACTTTCCAAGTCCATTCCTGGATTTTCCTGAAGAAATAACTGTCTTGACATTTCCTCATCAAGATCTAAAAGTTCATCAGAACTTATCCTTTTACCAGTAGCAGAACTTATTCTTTTCCCAGTATCAGAACTTGTCCTGTGACTTGTGATTTCAGCTTTTCTTGATGTGAATCTTCTACCTTGACTATGACTTCTACCCATTCCAGGGTTTCCTTGATCATCTTTTTCATCATCCTTCCCTGTCAGTGTCTTGTCAGTCTTGCATTTGGACTTAATTACTTTCTCCCCCTTTTTGGCATCAGCAGGTAGTAGAAGTGAGATAAGCAATTCCACTGAGGATTGGATTTTAGTCAGTTGTGATTGCTGAGAAGCTTGATTTTTCAGAATATCATCAATCTGAGCTTGTTGATGATCTTGAGTCTTCTCAATATAAGCAATCATGTCAAAGGTAGGTTGGAAGAATTTTTTCTTATCAATTTTCCAAACTTGTTCCTGTTTGATAAATTCTTCCTGAATCTTGTGTAGCTCTGCATGAGTAGTTGAGTGAAGACCTTATAGATGTTTAGTACTCAATGCAGTGACTCTAAGCTGGGTTTTGAAATCATCAGAATTTGACATTTCATCAGCTTTAGTCAAGTGCTCAGCAAGATGCTTTTCAGTTGGAACACATGAAACTGAGTCCCATTCCTTAGTCCACTCCTGTCCTACAGGAGTTTCACTCCAAGGTACTGGTGCTTCTCTGGTAATAAACTTCTTAACCAGTTCAGACTTTAGAATAGTCTGTTGAGGAGCATGTCCTGAAGGACCTGCTGCATCAGCATCTGCAGTTGGAGCAGCATCACCAGTATCTCCATCATTTGCAGCATCAGAACTTACAGAATCAGTATCCTCTGATAAAATAACAGTGTGAGTAGCAATGGAGGCTTCAGCATCCTCTAATTGCTGATCTGGTTCTAAGTTCTGATCAACAGCCATATCCTGATGCTCACCTAAAGTCTGATCATCAGCATCTTGATGCAGAGAAGGTGTTGTAGATAACTCTGGAGTTTGAACAGCATCAGTAACAGGTGTTGTGGAAGGATTAGTTGCTGTTGGAGCTTCTTAGAGAATTACTTCAGGCACAACCAAGTTTTGAACATCAATATCAGCACTTGTGCCTGGATGAACAGGAGACACAGAAGGTGTGTTAGCCTTTTCAGAAACAGCTTCCTTAGATGGAGTTGATGGAGAAGAAGTGACTGGAGCAAATTCATTGTCTTGTGAGATCAGAGATTCCTGACCCCCTTCCTTAGCTGCTTCCTCTTCATCATCTGAAACTGGCCTTTTTGCCCTCTATTTCTTGTATCTCGTTGTTGATTTGGATTCCTTGGGAGTTTCAGGAACTGTCATTCTTCTAAGCCTTTTGAGAAGCCTAGATCCCCCAATTCCAGAATCCTTCTGAGAAGTCTCTTTCTCAGCTTCACTTTCAACAGGTTCTGAAGAAGGAACCTGTTCCTCAGGATCAGATTCATCTCTCAAGACAAACTTCCTTTTCTTCTGAAGTGTTTTAGGAACATTCTTTTTTTTCTTAGATTTAGAAGAAGAAGGTTTCACAGTAGATGTTGAGGGATTAGGTTCTGATGGTTGAACATCAGGAAAAAGTGCAGTGTACTTAACAGGGTCATAGGTGATTAAGGCTTGTTTGACAGATAAAGGTATTAAGAGGGGTCTTAACACAGTCTTCTTATTATCAGTAGATAATAAGTCAGTGAAAGCTCGTTTAGCAATTCTGAAGGATGTAATTAAATCACCAAAATTTTGGGGCTGATTACAACAGAACTTATAAATAAGCTGACAGAATCTGGCAAAATATACAATATTTCGATCTTCTGTCATCCTATCCCCAATAAAACCTAAGACAACACTTGCATAATCAAAATCAGTTTGATTTATAAGAGCATACCCGATTTGTTGGCTGAATATGGGAATTGCATCAAAATTTGAGCATTTATTGGCGAAAGCCTTGGTAATGCAGTCAAAGAAGAAACTCCATTCCCTCCTCATGAAAGATCTCTTCAACTTGCCAAGTTTTGCCAATGTTCCCTCATAACCCAGACTGGCCATCATGTTCTGAAGAACTGGTTCGTCGACCATAGAATAAACACAGTTCTCAGGTAGCTGCAGTGCTTGTCGAACCGTAGACAAAGTCACAACATACTCATTTTCCCCTGATGAAAAGATAATACTCGGGGACCCTTGAGCACCACCATCATCATATACTCCACTCCTCCAGAACTCCAGTACTTGAACTCCAGAGACTGATTCAGGCTCAGTTAAAGCGTACCCAATATCAGAATTAGTGAGAAAGTCCTAAATGAAATGAAGTTCAGAGGGTGCCTCTGACGTGTTGAGTATAACAGAGAAGTTGTTAGGAACAAACTTTGCTCCATGGAAGATTATGTCCTTGGGTGCCAGTAAAATTTGAGAGAAATACGGTTGCCTGTATTTTGTTTGATAAAATGTCTGTATGAAAAATAGTCAGTAGATGAGAAAGGATGAAAGTAAAGAGAGAGAGAGATAAAAGAGAAAAGTAAATAAAAGATTTGACAATCTTTTCTCTCTGTTACTTATACACAAAAAGTAACCGTTGGGACACCTGTCAGACATGCAGTAATAACGGATAGTTACTGGGCTCGAGAAAACAGTAATCATTACTTACCCACTTGCCTGTTTTCAAGGGAAAACCGTTCCACTTACCCAGATATTCCATTAATCAAGGTGAAACAGTTTTAATTCAAAATTGAAACCGTTCCCACTGATTTAGTTAATTTTCACTGCAACATTAATATTCTGAAAAGAAATCAAGTTAAAGTGACCAAGATAAATTATATGAGTAAGTACTGATAAAGGAAAATCAGAACTTAAATTAAAACAGAATTTATATGGTCTTCAGAATATGAATAATTATCAGGATTTATCAATGCATTACAAGATAACTTAGAGACAAAATCTTGAAACAAAAACAAATTTCATTAATATATCAAGAGAATACATTCATGAAATTGAAATTACATCAATACTTATACAAGATTTCCCTAAGCCACTAAACCTAACATCAACAGCCTTAGTCCTAGCTCAAGAAGCAGGACAAGGCTGATGATGAAGAAAAACAGGAAGAAGACGAGATTAAATCATTTCTTCTTCCTACTCTCGACAAACAGAATGGCGAGTCGGATGATTCGCTCTTGCTGGCGGAGAGCTTCCAGCCTTTCCTCCTCCAATCGCTCCAGATGGCGATGGTAATCCATATAGAAGAACAGAAGGTGGGTCAGTACCTCCTGTGGGACAGAGTCCCATATCTCCTCAGGAATGGCCGTGACGTGCCATTCCTACTGCCAGTCGGCACAGCTTAGCTCCATATTGAAGTTTTGGTAGTTCAAAAACATGTTGTATCTGACCATTGTGTTTTTGAAAGAAAAAGTATGAAGGTAAGTTTGTGAGAAAGAATTTGATGGGAAGGCTGATGTGAAGTGGCTGCTTATATAGGCAAGAAAATGCCAGGAGACGTAAAAGTATTTAATGCTGACAGGTAGAATTAATTCTACCTCGTCTCCCCAGACTTGGAAAAAGAATAACATTCATTGGAAGGAGAAAACATGGTTGAATGCGCACAAGAAACAAGTAAAAGTGGACTGTTCAAGTACGAATACCATTAACCCTAACCATAGTGACTATTAATCTTCCATTTCAACATATTCTAGTTTGAACCGAGACTGTTATCAAATTTTATCCACAGATAAGTCAAGTAAAGAACTAGACTGTAATATCAGAACTTAGACTTATATCAGAACTTAACAGTCATCAGAACATAATTTCTTAACTCGAAAAAGGAATGCCTATATGAGTAAATCCACATACAAGTTCTGAGTTATACTCTTCAGAACTTAATCGTCAGAATATGCAACCAGAACTTGTCCTCAGAGTTAGTGCAAAATGACACAATGACTGTTTATCTAAAATAACATAGACCACCACAGTAATTTTCATCATTCAGATGGAGTGATTAGTGTGTGCATTAAGCTAAATTGCAGACAAGGAGTAAAGTCTGATTCACTTCAGTACATCTTAGAAATAAGGCATAACTAAAATTTTGCTAAAGAGCTGTCATTATCCTGAAACCTACTGATGAATGAGTTCATGCTTGAGTCCACCTCAACTGTTTTGTGCTAATTTTATGCATCTTTTTAAATTCTATTTTACAGTGGCTTCTCAGTGTAAGTGAGTCACGACTGCTTATCAGAATTTATGCTATTATCAGAGTATTTCTCCAGTAATCATCGAGTGTGAAAAGTCACCAAGAAAATATTTTGCTTTTCTAATGCATATTTACTTAATACCAGCAATGCACTTGGGTCGTCCCTTCCACATGTTTACTCTAGATCTCAAAGGAGTACCTGATTTTATTCTTTGATCTTTTTGCTTTTTCTTTTAATAATTGAGGTTTATCAGCACTTAGTACATTCAGCAGATTTACTAGTATCAGAACTTAACAGATGAGTAGCATTATTTTAATTTGTGACTTAGTAATAAGATAAACAAAGTAAACTCAACTAAGCTCAATTATCAGAATTTGCTTGTGTCATAAGATTTCCATAGAAATAATTACTTCTTACATGGGATCATTTGTTTATTGAAGACTACTAGGTCAGTATCTAGCACAGTTATCCTCATAGGATTGAATAGTTACTTAAACAGACATATCACTTATCAGAGTTTAGAAACATATATCAGACAACAATCAGTACTTGAACGCATATTTCAATTAATCACAGAATACATAAAGAGATTACATTCTGTAAATACTGATCATAAAGTCTAATGAAACAGAACAAAACTAGACAGATTTAGAAAAAGAACCTGAAACCATTCCAAGTTCATTTACCAATCTTGTAAAAGTGGCTTCACACAATGGTTTTGTGAAGATATCTGCTAGTTGTTGATCTGTTGGAACAAAGTGCAATTCCACTGTACCTTCATCCACATGTTCCCTTATGAAGTGGTACCTGATGCTGATGTGCTTTGTCATAGAGTGTTGAACTGGATTACCTGTCATAGCAATAACACTTTGATTATCACATTAAATAGGGATTTTGAAAAATGTTAACCCATAATCCAGTAACTGATTCTTCATCCAAAGAATCTGTGCACAACAGCTTCCTGCAACAATATACTCTGCTTCTGCAGTTGATGTGGAAATTGACTTTTGTTTCTTGCTAAACCAAGAAACCAATCTGCCTCCAAGAAATTGGCAGCTTCCACTTGTGCTTTTCCTGTCAATTTTGCAACCTGCAAAATCTCTGTAATCAGTAATATCTACTGATTTACCAGTATCCTTATCCAGTTTTGTTGCAGTGGCCATGGGAGTGGATGCACTTGAACAATCTTGCATTCCGAATTTCTTCAGCAAGTTTCTGGTGTACTTAGTTTGACAAATAAAAGTGCCTTCATCATTCTGCTTGACTTGAAGGCCCAGAAAATAGCTAAGTTCCCCCATCATACTCATCTGATATCTTGACTGCATCAGTTTGGCAAACTTCTTGCAAAGTCTGTCATTTGTAGACCCAAAAATGATATCATCAACATAAATCTGGACGAGAAGTAAGTCCTTTCCATTGTTGAGGTAGAACAGTGTTTTATCTATTGTTCCTCTGTTGAATCCACTTTCCAGAAGAAACTGAGCTAAAGTCTCATACCATGCTCTAGGAGCTTGCTTAAGTCCATAAAGTGCTTTATCAAGCCTGTAGACATAATCTGGATGTTTGGAATCTACAAAGCCTGGAGGTTGTTCAACATATACTTCCTCCTCCAATTCTCCATTGAGAAAAGCACTTTTCACATCCATTTAAAAGACAGTAAACTTTTTGTGAGCAGCATAAGCCAAAAATATCCTTATGGCTTCTAACCTAGCAACTGGTGCAAATGTTTTATCATAGTCAATTCCCTCCTGTTGAGAATATCCTTTTGCAACCAGCCTTGCCTTATTCCTTGTAATTATGCCATCACTGTCAGTTTTGTTTCTGAATACCCACTTTGTACCAACAACAGATCTATTCTTTGGTCTTGGCACTAGGGTCCAGACTTTGTTTCTTTCAAATTCATTTAACTCTTCCTACATTGCTTACACCCAATCAGCATCTTGAAGAGCTTCTTCCACTTTTTTTGGCTCAATCTGAGAGAGAAAAGAATTGTAAAGACATTCATTTAAAGTACCTGTTCTAGTTCTGACACCTGCATCAGGATTTCCAATTATCAAATCAGGTGTATGTGACTTTGTCCACTTCCTTGCAGATGGAAGGTTTTCTCTAGAACTGGATGCTCCCCCATGATCCATGCTGTCTTCATTTTCATTTTATGATGCTCCCCCTGAAACTATGCTCTCTGAGTTGGATTCTTCAGAATTTAGATTTTCAGCACTATCAGAACTTGGCTTATCAGAACTTGACGAATCAGAACTTGAAGAGCCAGATGTATGTTCTGATGTTTCTTGAGATGTGGTAGGATCTTGAGTATGCTCTCCCTGCATTGGTGCATCTTCCTTTGACGTAGTCACCACAGTTTCAATAACATCAGAGTTTAATCCATCAGAGTTTACAGTATCAGGACTTAGACTGTCAGGATTTTCAGTATCAGAATTTGAGTCTTCATTTTCAAATCTCAGCTGATCATGATCAATGAAATCTTCAAGACCAGTAATCTTCTTGTCATCAAAAGAGACATTGATAGATTCCATGACCACTTTTGTTCTCAAATTATAGACTCTGAAGGCTTTTGTGGAAAGTGGATATCCAACAAAGATTCCTTCATCAGCTTTTAGATCAAACTTGAATAGCTGTTCAGGATGAGTCTTGAGAACAAAACACTTGCATCCAAATACATGAAAGTACTTCAGATTTGGCTTCTTTTTCTTCACCATCTCATATGGTGTTTTTCCATGCTTGTTAATAAGTGTTGCATTTTGAGTAAAACAAGCAGTCTGCACAGCTTCAGCCCAGAAATAAGTTGGAAGCTTTGCTTCTTCAAGCATAGTTCGTGCAGCTTCAATGAGAGTTCTATTCTTACTTTCAACAACTCCATTTTGCTGTGGAGTTCCAGGAGCAGAAAATTCCTGCTTTATTCCATGGTTTTTGCAGAACTCTTCCATTATCAAATTCTTGAACTCAGTGCCATTATCACTCCTTAAGATTTTCACAGAATCTTTGACCAATTTATCCAGATGTTTGACATGATCAATCAAGATAGATGTAGTTTCACTTTTTGTGTGCAAGAAATACACCCATGTATATCTGGTGAACTCATCCACTATGACCAATGCATATTTTTTCTTTGCAATAGACATGACATTTACTGGACCAAATAGATCAACATGTAGTAGATGATAAGGCTCAAGAATTGATGATTCAATCTTGCTCTTGAAGGAAGAGTTTCTTTGTTTGGCCTTCTGACATGAATCACAAAGACCATCAGGAGCAAATACTGACTTTGGCAATCCTCTCACAAGATCTTTCTTGATCAATTCATTTATATTGTTGAAATTTAAATGAGAGAGTTTTTTGTGCCAATTTCAGCTTTCTTCAATTGATGCTCTACTCATCAGACAAATTGCAGAACCATCAGTACTTGTTGAAAGCTTAGCTTCATAAATGTTACCACACCTGTATCCTTTCAGAATAACATTGCCTTTAGATTTACTCACAATTTCACAGTGTTCTTCAAAGAAATCAACATGATAACCTCTGTCACAGATTTGACTTATACTCAGCAGATTGTGTTTAAGTCCTGAGACCAGAGCTACATCTTTAATTATGACATTCCCAAGATTAATATTGCCATATCCCAATGTTTTTCCAATGTTGCCATCTCCATAGGAAATACTTGGGCTAGCTTTCTCCACAAAGTCTGATAGCAGGGCCTTATTTCCAGTCATATGTCCTGAACATCCACTGTCCAGAACTAGAATATTTTTCCTGTTGCCCTGCAATCACAAAGACCACTAATTATTAGTTTTAAGGACCCAGACTTGCATGGATCCTTTGGTCTTATTAAGTTTGTTAACATTTGTAGCGGATTTAGCATCAGAGTTTATGTTAACTTTTTTCTTGTCAGAATTTATATTATCAGACTTTGAATCAGAATTTACACTAGAAGGAACAATGGAAACTTTCTTCAAAAAAGGTTTTATTTGATAATAATCATAGTACAAACTATGATATTCCTTACAAGTATAAATGGAATGCCATAAACTACCACAATGAAAACAAGGATTTTGTGGTTTGTATCTAACAGACTGACTCTTAACTCCTGATTTTGAAGGTAAGGAGTTAATATTCTTATTCTTCCTGCAAAAAGAGGCCAGATGATTAGAACTTCCACAGTTATGACATGTTTTCCTAGGAGCATCAGGAACAGGTTTATAATCATTGCTTTTATTCACACCTTCCTTTCCATTCCTATTTTTCCTAGGTGATTTTACCTTGTTTGCATTCTTAACATCTTTCAGCTTATGCTTAAGCTGCTTCTTTGTCATTAAGTCTATGTTTACTTCAGCTGTCTTTTCCTGTTTTAGTTTGTCAGAAGTTAATTCCTCTTTAACTTCTGATTTCTCATTTTCAGACTTTACAGTTACAAACTTAACAGGTTTTAACTTTGGCTTTTGCTTAACAACAGGCTTAATTTCTTCAGTTCCTTTATCATTCTTAACCTCTCCATAACCTAAGCCCTCTTTCCAGTTTCCACTACTTAGCAAATTTTGAGTTGTTTTGCCAGAATTAGTCCAAGTCCTGATAATCTCTCTTTCCTTTTCTAACTCAGTTTTTAGAGATTCATTCATTTTTAGCACTTCATCCCTAACATAGAAAGCATCATCTCTATCCTTCTGAGTTTGATGAAACATGACTAACTCTTTTTCTAAGAAATCATTTCTTTTCTTAAAAGCAAGATTTTCAGAAGTTAATCTTTCACATGTTAAAGTTTGATCTCTATAACTAACAAACATGGTTTTAAGATATCTTCTCAACTCATTAATATCATCAGTATGAAAAGCATAAGTAGTCTGAGGTACCTTTATTTCAGCAGCTTCAGAACTGCTCTCAGCACTTTCTTTATCAGCATTGCCATCAATGCATAGTTCTCCTCACTTTCAGAGTCTGAGGTGTCTGTCCAGCTTTTCTGCTTTGTGACAAGAGCCTTGCCTTTGTCACCCTTTACCTTCTCGCAATCAGGAGATATTTGGCCTTTCTCACCACAGTTATAGCATTTAACTTTGGTATAATCTCCTCTGTCAGACTTTCCTCCTCTGCCTTCAGATCTTCTGAAATTCTTCTTATCATAACTTATGCCTTTCCGGGAAAACTTATTTCCCTTCCTGAACTTCTTGTATGCAATCTTTGTGATTCCTTTCACCATAAGAGCACACAGCTTCATCATCTCCTCATCAACATCAGTCTCAGGCAAGCTTTCAGAATCTGAGTCATCATCACTTTCAGAACTTGATGACTCAGTATCAGACTTTATGAAAAGAGCTTTACCCTTATCTTTCCTTGAGGAAGCTGCTTTGGGGGATTCTTCTTCAGCCTTAAGAGCAACTATCCTTGACTTTCCTCCTTTCCTCTTGCTTCTTTGTTCCATCTCAAGTTCATGAGTCTTGAGCATTCCATAGATTTCATCAAGAGTTGTTTCATCAAGATTGTAGTTGTCTCTTATTGTTGTTGCCTTCAAATCCCAGCATTCAGGAAGAGCTAACAGGAATTTAAGGTTTGAATCTTCAAGATCATACTCTTTATCAACCAATGACAAATTATTCAAAAGTTTGACAAATCTATCATATAGATCATTCAATGACTCATTAGTCTTTGAGTCAAAGTGTTCATACTCTTGAGTGAGTATTGTCTTCCTGTTCTTTTTAATTGTGTCAGTTCCCTGACATCTTGTTTGCAGAACATCCCATATCTCCTTAGCAGTCTTGCAGTTGATTACCCTGTTTGACATTACATTATCAATGGCACTATGCAGTAAGTGTCGTACCTTAGCATCCTTAGCAATTGATGCTATATCTTCAGCAGTATAATCACTCTTTTCCTTTGGTACAGTCTTTGCTGCTTCACCTGCAACTGCAACAGCAAGCTTGGTTGGTTTGTAAGGCCCTTCCTTGATTCTATCAAGGTATTCTGGATCTGTTGCTTCCAGGAACATGGTCATTCTCACCTTCCATATGGGATATTCAGATGGTCTCAGTATGGGAAATCTGATGGTCTCATACCGACTCCGAATTTGTGTCTTTGGTGGTTCCTCAGTTTTGGTAGGCTTAGTTGGAGTTTCTGTGTCAGACATGATTGTGTTTGGATCTTTAACTGTATGTGTGTAGGCTCTGATACCACTTGTTAGGTCACACACACTGTAGAGGGGGTGAATACAGTGTATAATACATTCAAATCGAACTTTAATATCTTAAGTAACAGAAAACAAACTTTATTGAAACAATAAACTCTGTTACAGTATGGAACTGTTACCTCTCAGTGATGAACAAATATCATGAGAGCTGCTAGGGTTACAATGAATAATCTTCTCGAATATGATAACACTTATAGTGTAAACCCTATGTCTGTGTTTATATACTACACAGTTACAAGATAATCACTAATTGATATGGAATATAATTCTGCTTCCTAAAATATATCAATCATATATCTTTTCTTCCAAGTATTCCATTCTTCACGGAACTCCTTCTTCATGCATATCTCTTCTTATGTTTATCTTGATCTTCTTTCCTTTAATCAGCTACTGTCCTTATCTGATCGTCCTTCAGCACTTAAGTTTTGATATCTAACTTCTGATGATTATCTCCTGATAATATAAGAACTGATATCCTTAAGTCCCGACTTCCAGTATAAGTACTGATCAACGGTTAAGTACTGATTTGTCCTGTTAAGTAAGATCGGAAATCTAAACATAAATTATATTAGCCATGACATTATCAAATATATCTAACAGTTCACCTACATCAACACCTATGTCTACAGCTACAAAGTTGGATGAAGATAAGAAAGGAAAAAGTGTAGATATTTTAGGTTATAGAGGAATGATTGGATCTTTGTTGTACTTAACTGCTAGTAGACCAGATATCATGTTTGCAACATGTCTATGTGCTATATTTCAAGCAAATCCTAAGGAATCACATTTGATGGTTGTAAAAAGGATTTTCAGATACTTAAAGGGAACATCAAACTTGGGATTGTGGTATCATAAGGGAACTGGATTCGAAGCTATTGAATATACAGATGCAGATTTTGCTGGATGTAGGGTTGATAAGAAGAGTACCACTGGAAGCTGTCAATTTCTTGGTCAAAGACTTGTATCTTGGTATAGTAAGAAACAACAATTTGTGTCACTTCCACAACTGAGGCTAAATACATAGTTGCAGGAAGTTGTTATACTCAAGTGCTTTGGATTAGAAATCAACTAATAGACTATGGCCTAGTGTTACACAAAATCCCTATTATGTGTGGTAATACCAATGTCATATCTATTGTTGCTAATCCAGTTAATCATTCTAGAACCAAGCACATTGATGTAAGGTACTATTTTATTCGATAACATGTTGCAAATGGTACTATTGAGCTCATTATAGTTCAAACATAAAAATAATTATCTGACATTTTCACTAAACCTTTGGATGAATCAACTTTCACTAGACTTGTTAGTAAATTGGAATGTTAAATTCTTCATCCTAAAGGCAAGAACTCAGCTAATATGTTGCAACAGATTAATTTCTGATAAATCAAAATTAATTTGATTTAATTGGAAATTAACTGAAATATGATTTATAAATATTTCAAAAGTCTCTGTATATTTTTTTTTCAATTTTATTTAATTCAACTTGGAATTTTTCAAATTCTAAGAAAAACTGTCTAACTATTAATTTACATTTTTAATATGTGAAATTAATATGAGACAGACCTAAAAGAACAAAAGTATATAGAGAACTGAGTTCTCGATAAGTCTAAATGACTTCTCGACAAGTCATTTTGAGACTTCTTGATAGGTCTTTATCCTGACTTCTCGAAGGACTTCTCGACAAGCCACATTATGACTTCTCCATAAGTCTTGTAGAGATCTCGACATATGTTTATTCATAGAGTTCTCTACAAGTATAAATTTTTATACTTCTCGATAACTTAAAACTGAAATAATTTAATTTAATAAATTATTTTAGTAAAATACTTTTGACATAAAATTATTTTAATTTTATTTTGATTTATTTAAATAAAAATTAGAAAAATTCAGGACAAATTGGGTATTTTATTTGACATCTCAATAAGTCACTATCTAGTTCTCGATAAAGGTTAGGACAATGACATCTCGACATGTATCTATTCGTTCCCATGACTTCTCGATAAGCAAATCCCAACCGTTTATTTCTACTTCTCAATAAGTCACTTATTTATTTATAAATACGTAGACATCTCGACACAACCTCTCTTTACACTTTCGAAATCTCAATTGACCTAGTTTTTGCAAACCTTAACCGCTCTCTCTCATTTCGAATTCTTTCTCTTTCAACTTCTTACCCACTCAAATTTATTCACTTACAAAGGATGAAAACAATGTTAGAGCTTTCATCTCAAAGGAGGGCACCAACTACTTGGCTTTCACAGATGCTAACCAGGCTCCTGATAGCTTCAAATGTTTTGTGAAGTTTCTTTATGAGTCATATCTTGCAGGTGCTCTTACTGCCAATCCAATCTTGTATCTGGATGTACTCAATGATTTTTGAAACTTTGTTGTGGTCAGCACTATAGTGCATGAGGATCGAGCTATATCCCTAGTGGTGAATTGCTCAATTCAAGGCAGACAAGTGGAATTTGATGTTATGGATGTCAACAATGCACTGGGCATATTCCTACAACTAGCATGGTGGAAGTACCAACTCAACATGAGTTAGCTGAGTTTTTGGATCTCATGAACTACAGTGAGAACAATTTGTCCAGCCTGAACAAGAAGAATCTTAGGAGGGAATGGTCTTTTCTCTTTGACTCAATAGTGAGAGCCTTCACCTTCAGGAAGATTGGGTATGACAATATATCCAGTGTATTCCAAAGGCTAGTGTTCTTCGTCGCTCATAACAGGCACATTAATGTGGGGCTATTGATCATGGAAGAACTCAGCACAAGGCTCACAATGCCTTTGGCCACTAGAGGTAAGGAAATTTTCTTTCCTAGGTTTATTATGTCTACTTTAAATCATAAAGTTATCAATAAACATTTACTTAATGGTATTGATAGGACTAAAATAGGAAATTGTAAACAAGTATCCAAAATATTATTTGGCTCACTAATTACAAATAATAAGGTACCAATAGGTCTAAAAATCACTAACTTTATGTTAGAAAGATCTAGGACCTACCCATACCCTATGCTTGACATGAGATCTAGTGCCATATCTAATACAATTATGGATCCTATACCTGTGGAAGTACAAACACATGAAAACCAACATGGGCTTTCCACAATTGAGACCCTTTATTCAATACCATTAGAAGCTAGGAAACCAACCACTTTATCCTCCTAACAGGCTGGAGTGAGTAAAAAGAAGAGAAAGCAGGCACCCTTAAATATCATAAATGAGAGTGGTGAGGATCAAATCCAATTAGAGTCTAACCTGGTCAAGAAGTCAAAGAAGAAAAAGAAAATTGAGTTGACCACTCATGAAGCTACCTCTGTATCCTCCTAAAAGGATTCAGTTATAAAAGAGGGACATAAACAAACTATGGGGGCACCTTCTCTACAAGGTGTCTCTATTGAACAAAGCACTATCCCGAGTGCAATCTGTACAGAGTATGCACCCCAACTTGAGCACTTTCCATTTGGTGAAAGAAGAAGTATGGTTGGCACTAACACTGAGAGCATATCAATTAAAGCCCCCTCATCCATTCAGGGGGAGCTTCCAATACTCAATGCTAAAATCACAACTCTCATATCTTAAATTTCTTCTTCATATAATGAAACACTTGAATCCACTACCCAACTGTTTCCAAACTCAAGTGACACAGTTCAAGAAACTGTGATCACCACCCAAGAACCACATTTAGATGATGAGAGGCTACAAGCTGGGGTAGACCTTAATGACACTATCAAAACCACAGGAGTTTCATCAGTTTTAACTGAAGAACCTATGGATGTTATTCAAGCACCTTTATGTGCTAAATAATCTTCACAGATTGACATGTTTGAGGGTAGTACTCCTGAGGGGGAGCTATCTAAATCCTCTCCAATGCAATTAGAGGTTCATCATGTAGGGACAACTTCCCTCAAAACCCTAGCTGAAATTACACTGACAATTGAAGCTGGGAGTAAAATTGCCAATGATCCAGCTATTGGGGAGGCAAGTGTAGCACATTCAAGTGCCAATTCTTTGTAAGAAGAACAAGGGTTTCAGGCCATGGTACATGAAGTATCTTGGTCAAATTCCCTCCAATTCAAATGGAGGTTCCCATTATTGGTGAACAACACATTGTCACAACCATAACAACAGTTGTGAGTCCAACTGTGACTCATGTCATAGGGTTACCTACCACATTTATTCCCTCCACCTCAAACCAAACAGACATACCATCTACCTCAAACAGTTCACCACAACCTTCTGACCTCATATCTCAATGGATGCAAGATGCTCAAGACCTACCAATAACTATTAATGATCGTTCAGTTGAGCAGCTTGCATGCCTAGCCAATATTACCCAACAACTCCTTACAACGGATATGTCCAACCAAGACCATCAAGCCATACTTCTTTCATATAAGGAGGATGTTGAAGAGCAGCAGGAGAAAATTGCAGATGAAGCAGATGGTAATGTGGATGCCTGGCTCTCAAAGGATTTTACTACCACTATGGAGGAGGCCTTAGTAAGATTCAGGGAAGAATATATAACCATCTTGGGAAGCAATGCTAAAGTCCTCACTCCTCAAGAGGTATATGATGATGTGACAGAGGTGTATAAAGCACAGTTAAATGTCTTTCATCACATTGGAAGAGCTATGAAAAACACTATTGTCAAGAATCAAGTTGAAGTGAAGAAATTGGTGAATGATAGGATTGATGAGATGATGCCTACATTTAAAGACATTGAGACCAAGTTCAACAAGTTTTCAGACAAACTTCAAGCTTTCTCTTTAGCTCTTGTAGAAGAAAATGTGTCTAAGCTAAGGGAATCTTTCAAAGCTCTCCATGAAGTGATCCAGAAGCAAATTACTCAAAATAATGACTCAAAGGTCAAGCTAGATCAAATTTACAAAGCTAGGTTTGAACCCTCAGCCTTGGTCATGCAAGAGGTCAAGAATGTTGTGCAGAATTCTGTTGGTCCTTTGGCAACATTAAGCTCTCAACAACCTTTGTCTACATCAACAACCCTCCAAATCCAAAACTTGCAAGCTCAAATCTCATCTTTACAGTTCTCAAATGATTCTTTGACAACTCAAGTCTCCCAACTGACAACCTTGGTGCAAACTCAACAACAAGATATCAAGTCCCTAGTAGACTCCCACAAGCACCTATAAATGTAATATTTTGTCTCTTTGGGAGCTATTATGGGGGCTTTGAACCTTCCTTTTCTTGTACTTCCAGAAGTAACTGGCAGTCTTCTAGAGTAAATTCTTCAAATATCTCCCTAATCCAAGTCAGTCTTCTAGAGCAACTGGCAGCAAGGTGTATGAGAAGAGAAAGGGGAAGGAAGAGATGAAAGAAGATGGAAAGAAGAGTAGGAGAGATGGGGAAAGGGAAACAAAGAAAAAAAATGTCCAGGAAACAAAAATTTCAAAAATCCAATCAACTCAAACCTCGAAGCCAAGCCAAACAAACATTTAACCAATCCAATCTTAATAACCTAAATTCTTGTACAAACAAACTACAAACACCTTTCTCAAAATACCAATCACATCCAGCCATTTCACTTTAAAGAAAATCTGAATCTACCTTCATTCAAGCCTCCAACCAAAACTCACTTCAATACTGTTGGAAGAAAACCAAAGAAAATGCAAGCTGATGCTGATGTCATTTAGAACTGCTTTAATCAAGATGATTTTCTACATCTAAACATGAGGATTATAGATGATGACTATTTCCAACAACTATCTGAAGAAATAGTCAAAGTTTGGGTTGTCTCTTTAAAAGAAGTCAGAATCATATATTTGGATGGCTCCTTCGTTTTGCTTAGAAGAGAAGTAATGGAAACCTTTTTAACCACATAATTGAAGAGGGTGATTAGCTTGATGAAGGACAAGGATACAAGTATAACAATATGGAAGGCTGTGATGTCTGAGAGGTTGAGAGAGAGGAATGAAAAACATGCAAGAATAAAGGTTGAGAAAAAGGAAAGGGAAAGGCGGTATGCCAAGGAGATAGAAATGTTTGAACAAAGGTCAAATGAGCTCAAGGTAAGGGGATGAGTAGAATTTCAAAAGATGGACATTTTTTAAACATTCAAATTGGCAGATTTTCAAGGTTCAGAGTAAATTACCTCAACATTTACAAATTGGATGAATGGCTCAAACTGGTGGAAGCCTTAAGAGGGACATAAATTATTGAAGAACTTCAAGTGCTAGAAAATCTCAAGGACCTCATTAGGAAAGAACCGGGCTATGAAAAATTTACCTAATGTTTGTAATGTTTGAACTGATGAAAATTACTCAATGTATAAAAGTCTGTATTTTTCAATTTGATAATTTTTATGTATTTGATTTTAGCTTGGGGTTAGTCTTGTTATCAGACATGAATTTGTGATAAACAATCTTCTCATAAATTGGGGGAGATTGTTGTGCATGATATGCATGTACAATAACAAGAATAAGTCAAGTAAACTGCCCTAAGATTGAGTTGTTTGACAATCAATTTTGTATTATGTATTGTATTTCTTGAGCCTGTAAAATAGTTAGAAGATTAGACTGGGGGATTTTTCTGTGAACAGATTCAAGCTAAGGATTAAACTTTGGAAGAAGATCAAGCCCTAATCATGCCTCAGAGAAAAGTGTAAAAGCTTGGAGTTGAATAAAGTTGTTCTATGAAAAATGTTTTAAATCAAGATATCGGAAAGTCACATATCAAGTTATATCGAGAAGTCATTCGAGAAGTCCAGAATGACTTATGGAGAACTCCAAATGGCTTATAGAGAAGTCTCTGTTAGGAAATGAATAACACACGGGGGGGGGGGGGTGAATGTGTTTTACTATTTTTATGCTTTTCTTGAGCTTTTTATGGTTGAACAAAGTAAATTAAATCTTGTAGTGAAATGTGTTACTGCAGAAATTAAACATGTAATAATAAAGAACACAGATCTTTTCAAAACTCACTTAATTTTATATTAAAATTAAAAATGTTTTGCTACAAAATTTCTAGGCTCTTTGTTGATAAAGAGCTTAGCTTCTTCTTGAGAGTGTTACATGATTTTTTATAAAATTGTTACAACTGACTAAAGAATCGACCTTCATAGACAGAGCTTGGAGCTGCGCTGCAATAGCTGTAGCTGCATCAACTTCCAAAATACCTGCTACCTTCCCAGGCATCATCCTTTCAGTTGGGTTCTGATACTTATTTGCAGCCATAGTCTCAATAAGATTATAAGCCTCAGTATAGCTTTTGGCCCACAAGGCACCTCCAGCTGCTGCATCGAGCATGGGCCGAAATTGGGCGCCCAAACCATTATAGAAACCAGTGATCACCATCCAATCAGGCATACCATGATGTGAACACTTTCTCAACATCTCCTTATAGCGCTCCCAAGCTTCGCACATAGATTCTGTAGGTTGCTGCGCAAACTGAGTAAGAGAACTCCTCATAGCCGCAGTTTTCGCCATTTGATAGAACTTCACTAGAAACTTCTGCGCAAGATCTTGCCAAGTAGTGATGGACCCAGCTGGTTTAGAATGAAGCCAGTCCTTAGCTTTATCCTTTAGTGAGAATGGGAAAAGCCTTAGCTTGATAGCCTTATCAGTCACACCATTATATTTGAAAGTACTACAGATCTCGACAAAATTCCTGATGTGCATGTTGGCGTCTTCAGTCGCAACACCTCCGAAAGAAACGGAATTATGCACCATCTGAGTTCTCTATAAGAGAGTTTGGCTTATCGAGATCTCTAGTCTTCATATCTTCACTTTGACTTATCGATATCTCTGAGTTCTCTAGTGGTTTATTAACCTATCGATAACTCAGAGTTCTCTAGTCAAATTTGACTTGTCGATAACTCAGAGTTCTTTATTGAATTTTGGCTTATCGATATCTCTGAGTTCTCTAGTGCAATTTGACTTATCGATAACTCAGAGTTCTCTAATGAATATTGACTTGTCAATAACTCTGAGTTCTCTAGTGAAGAGATGACTTGTCGATATCTCCAATCTTCATGTTTTCAATTAGGCTTCTCGATATCTCTCTGTGAATTCTCTATAAGCTTTTCTGACTTCTCGATAAGTCATTAGGAGTTCTCTAGTGACTTCTCTATAACACTAAATCTGTGACTTGTAGAGATCTTTGACTTAGAATATTTTTATCCAAACAGATTTATTCAACTCCAAGTGTTAGGGCGGAAACACGCGCTAATTATACACGCAAGTATACGTGTTCGCAAGTAATATATAATACTTTCTAGTTCGTTCCCACAGAGACTCAGACTAATTATGTTCAATTAACACTCACTCACCAATGTATAATTACTTCTCAATGTTAAGACAATAACACTTAGATTTGATTAACTAATTATTAACTACAATTAACAACGAGAATTAAGCACTTAATTGACACTTGAATTAACAATATTAAAACACACATGAGATCACAACTTCATTACTACTTCCTTTAATAGTCATTGTCATTACCCTTAGCATGTAACAGTAATGATATTAATCGAACAACACGAAACTGATAAAATCCAACTTTCATTGTACTAATACCATTCTACCAAGCATCCCCAATTAAGAAAGAAGTTGAATAGGCATCAATTATGTTGAGACCCTATATGTCTACAGAATTTGACAACATAACGATTTAAGCACAAGTTATTCCTTATGATTACACAGGGCAAGTAAAACGGTTAGAGTTACCCACTAATCATGCATACATATACATGAACCTATGCTAGCATGTCAAGTTCTAAACCTCAAGATCCACCATCGCTTCATAAGAGATTAACACCCTATCTTATATGTTCACGACGCACATAAGATGAATAAGCACAACCAATACTAGATATCATATAATCATCACACACTAAGATATTAAACAACTAACTAAAGAATTCCATAGCAAATCCGTTACGACCCCATGATTACGATTAGCCCATGATTGAACTCATCGTCACCATGGGTTCATATGAAAACATGATAATAACACACGAGAATAATTAAAACTACTTATATTAAACCAGAGTACGTCACAAGAGTAAATAGGTTCAAAGTAAAGAAAACGAGCATCCAACGTTACAACGAAATAAAGAATCACAAGAAAATATGCTTCCTCTTCGTTGCGGTGTGCTAAAATGGTCTTCTTCCTTATCTCCTCACTCCTCGATTAATACTACGAATCAACACTATGTGAAACATCTCTGAAAACTACTTATGTAGGAGTCCCACAAAACCCAGCTATCTCAGAAGTTGGAAGCTCAACAGAATTAGGAGCCTAAAATAATTATTTTAAATTTCCGTCCCTGAGCGGCCGCTCAGCATTCCTGAGCGGTCACTCAGCAGAGCTGAGCGGGCGCTCAGACCCCTTTTGGAAAATGCTCTGTTTTTGCTCCCGTTCTTTGCTGCATTCTGCTCTCATCTTCCCACTTGCAATGCCAAACACATGTCAAGGCTTATTATTGATGAAATCTCTTCACAAACGCCAGTAATACCCTGAAATGCACAAACACTAGAAAAAGGCATCAAATACACAAAATACTTGATTTCAAGACATCAATTCAAGCCATTATAAGACGTTCTAAGTGGTATAAAATGCCACTTATCACACCCCCAAACTTAAATCGATGCTTGTCCTCAAGCGTCACAGACTCAAAAACAAAATAAAAACATGCATGAATGCAATCTATATGAAATGCAGCGATCCCCTTACTACGACCAAACCAACCAACTTACGACATCTCAACAAATGCAATTAGGCGAATAAAGATCAATCAAATCATGCAAACTAACATACAGCCGGAAATGTGGTGTGTGCGGATACTTAACAGATATGCTTCGAAACTAGATCAATTATCATAACTCAACTATCCTCAAGGTAATCACATGATTATACGAAGAATAAAATTCTAGGCACAAAATGACTTATAACACTTCAAGATTACTGGAGCTTATTACGGAATCATGCTTTTTATTTAACACAACACACAAATGCTTATTTGACCGTGCAATGAGTGAGGTCCACAAAAGACTTATGCAATGGAATTCATGTAGCGAGCGTTAGGTTAGCGGATCCCAGACTATAAAAGCCTTAGGTCACTAGGCACAAAGTCCCCTAAGAACTTAATAACTCGAATACCAAAGAGCCCACTCGTGAGCAATTATGCATTAACTCTCTATTTTTTTTTCTTTTTTTTCCTATTTTTCTTTTCTTTTTATCTATATTTTTTTCAAAATTTCTGAGCAAGTGCGTTTCGCTCCATCTTGCTCAACCCTAGACTACTCGCATAAAAATACGAGCCGGCTACTAGCCATTTGACGCCTAGCCACAATTAGCAATGAATTCCACTTTTTACTCCAATTTTTCTTTTCATGCCTTTTATCACTAAGAACCTATTATAAATTCTAAGCATAATCAATAGATTAACCTTGAAAACCATCAAACCATGACAACAATCTAGTCCTTAAGCATTCTCTAAGACTTAGTGAAATTATAAGTGTTTCTAGCATGCACGCCAACCTACAAGACTCAACATCACTTTAACGCTATCACTACACTCGCATCAACATCACAAATCAATTGGTAAAAGCAACGCAAAAGGGATCATCGTATATGCATGAGCTAAATAACATGATAAATATAGCTATAAAATAAAATAAAATAAAATAAACTATATGGAAAAAATATGCAATTATATGAACTAAACTATCATGAATATGCAACTATATGACACACAAACAAAATATTCTTTAACTACCACCCCCAAACTTAAAATCTTCACTGTCCCCAGTGAAGGTAGTAGAAAGGAACACGGGGTATACCTACTCAGAGAGATCATCATCATCATCACCCTCAGAGGGTGGAGTATCAGGAGGCGGATATGCAGAGTCCTCACCAAAAATGGGCCACTGGATGTCAGCTCCAAGGCCTCTAAAAGCAGTCCCAAGTGCAAGGGTGAGCTCCTGAGCAAACCTGCTCTACGTCTCGTACATAGCATCCATCCTCCTCAACAGCCTCCTATACTGGGCATCAGCCATCCCAGCACCCTCCTGAGCTCTAGAAGAACCTGCCTCATCATGCCCTGGTCTCGCCATGGTAGCACCGCGGGCTGGACGCCCTCCTGGAAGACGATAACTCAGCCCATGCTCCTCGGGCTCTACACCAGTCCACTCCTGCATCGCATTCAGAGTCCCAGAATCAATAGGAGTGACCGGCAGGGGCAACTGCTCGTGAGACGGCCACTGAACTTCCACTGCTCGGCAACGCTTAGTAACAGTGGATGCATAAGGGATGTTCATATGCTTAGCTCCCCTCAAAAACTTCAAAATTCCTTGGTAGATGAACTCACCAAGGTCCACATAGTACTCCTCATTCAAAATACCCCATAACAACTGTGCTCGCTCAACTGTAACCTCATGTGTATGTGAAGTAGGAAGAATATTAGCACAAATAAAGGCATTCCATGCACGGGCATACCTATTCATCGCAATCGCCGGAAAATGGCAATAATCGTTAGTCCCAGTCTTGAAAGTCCAAACCGTGCCCGGCCTACAGAGAGTAGCACAAATCAAATCCAAGTCAAAATCTTCAGCAGTCTTCTCGTTCCAATTCTCCTCCGTGGGCTTCCTCCGTTGCTCCCAATTACACGTCGAATTGCCTCAGGGTGATAATCCACCGTCAAATCCCCCGCACAACAGAAAACCCATTCTTTTCAGCCTTTGCATTCGCATAGAACTCGCGAACCATGCTCATCGGAACTGCCTCTGGTGACTCACAAAAAGTAATCCAACCCTTCTCTGCAATCATTGGCAATAACTCACCATCCCTCCCCGATGGTAAGAATCCCCTTTCCTTCAAAATTGGCTTACCCAGAAGCCTAGTATACTCCTCCTCAGCAGCCCTATCAAACAAACGAGGCCTCGCTGCAGTACCCCTTGAAGAATCAGCAGTAGGAACAGTGCTGCTGCTATCAATAGTCCTGGATCTCTTGGGTGCCATCGAAACTGAGAAAAAGTGTTTAAGATTTATGTTTTTGAATATGGGAGAGAGTTTAAGGTTTGAAAGTGTATGGGGGAGGATATGGAATAGTTGTATGTATATATAGGGTAGAGATTAGGGTAAAATTTGATTAGGAGTGGGTTTGAGGGTTAAAAAATGTGGGTAATGGGAAGAATATTCGTGGGTAGTGGGGCTGTGTTTTGATTTTTAATTTTTCTGATTTTTTTAGATTTTTATAAGGCTTAAAAAAAATTCTGCTAGTCGGGCCCTGAGCGGTCGCTCAGCATGCTGAGCGGGCGCTCAGCAGAGCTGAGCGGGCGCTCAGGGGTCTTCTGGAAAAATAATTTTCTTGCCCTGTTTTTCTGATTTTTTTTGTGGTTTTGGATAGGTTACTAACTTCTAAGGGTTCCTGTAACAACAAATCATGGGTTGCCTCCCAAGAAGCGCTTCTTTTTCGTCATTAGCTTGACGTAGCGTACCTTAATCAAGTTGATAATAAAACGACACTAACCACTTCCCGGTTTTCCGTGTCCCCATAGTAATGCTTCAAACGCTGGCCATTAACCATGAATGCTTGATCCGGATGATTCTCAAAAATCTCCACCGCTCAATGTGGAAACACAGTTTTGACCATAAAAGGTCCAAACCACCTTGATTTCAACTTTCCAGGAAAAAGTCGGAGACGAGAGTTGAATAAAAGAACTTGCTACCCCGACATAAATGACTTAGGATATAGCTTCCTGTCGTGCCATCTTTTCACTTTTTCCTTGCATTTTGTTGTTCTCGTACGCTTGGAGTCGAAATTCATCAAGTTCATTTAGCTGAAGCATTCGCTTCTTACCAGCTGCATCTAGATCAAGGTTCAACTTCTTCAATGCCCAATAGGCTTTATGCTCAAGCTCCGTAGGTAAATGACATCCCTTACCATACACAAGTTGAAACGGGGACATCCCAGGTGGAGTCTTGTATGCTGTTCTGTAAGCCCAAACAGTTTCATCGAGCTTTAAAGACCAATCCTTCCTTGACGGACAAACAACCTTCTCTAAAATGTGCTTGATCTCTCTATTAGACACTTTCGCTTGACCATTCGTTTGCGGATGATAGGCAGTAGCAACATGATAATTCACATTGTAGCGCTGCATCATAGAAGTGAACTTACGGTTGCAGAAATACGATCCTTCATCACTTATGATTACTCGTGGCATTCCAAACCTTGTGAAAATCTGCTTATGACGGAAATTCAACACTACCTTTGCATCATTCGTCAGCAGAGCTTTGACTTCTACCCATTTTGAGACATAATCGACTGCCAGCAAGATGTACTGATTATTGCAGGACGAGACAAATGGCCCCATGAAATCGATTCCCCAAACATCAAACACCTCGACTTTAAGCATCACATTTAACGGCATCTCATCCTTCCTCGTGAGATTCCCCACTCTTTGGCAATGATCACACCTTAAAACGAACTGATGAGCATCCTTAAACAAAGTAGGCCAGAAAAAACCTGCTTACAGAATACGAGCTGTCGTCTTCTCACCACCATAATGTCCACCATAAACTGTGGAGTGACAGTCTCGTAATATTCCCTCCGTCTCACAGAATGGGATACATCTCCTGATGATCTGGTCAGCTCCCTGTCTAAATAAATATGGTTCATCCCACATATACCACTTTACCTCATGCAGAAACTTCTTCTTTTGAGCTGTATTCATATTAGGAGGAATTATATTGCTGACATGATAGTTCACAATATCTGCGAACCATGGCTCTTCCTCCTAAACTGTGAACAACTGCTCATCTGGGAAAGATTCGTTGATCAATGTCTTATCATGTGAAGTAGACTCGGGATTCTCCAATCTAGAGAGATGGTTAGCTACTTGATTCTCAGTACCTTTTCGATCCTTGATCTCTAACTCAAATTCCTGTAGCAAGAGCACCCAACGAATAAGTCTAGGCTTCGAATCCTTCTTGGAAACCAAATAGCGAATGGCCGCATGATCAGTGAACACTGTCACCTTTGTCCCAAGAAAATAAGATCGAAATTTTTCGAAACCAAAGACTATAGCCAAGAGCTCCTTCTCAGTAGTGGTGTAGTTCATTTGAGCTCCATTTAAAGTCTTACTAGCATAGTAGACCACATGAAAGAGATTATTCTTGCGCTGCCCAAGAACTGCGCCCACCGCATAATCACTCGCATCACACATCATCTCAAAAGGCTCTGTCCAATCAGGTGCCGTAAAAACTGGTGCAGTTATCAAACTCTTCTTGAGAGTCTCGAATGACGTCAAACATTCATCATCAAATTTGAAAGGCACATCCTTCTCAAGAAAGTTGCACAACAGCTTAGATATCTTCGAAAAGTCCTTAATGAAACGCCGATAAAAACCCGCATGACCAAGAAAACTACGGATTCCTTTCACAGAAATAAGTGGTGGAAGATTTTCAATGACTCTCACCTTGGCTTTGTCCACCTCAAGACCCTTGCTAGAGACCTTATGCCCAAGAATAATGCCTTCACGCACCATAAAGTGACATTTTTCCCAATTGAGCACCAAATTCGTTTCCACACACCTTTTAAGCACCACACGAAGATTATTCAAACATTCATCATACGAATGTCCAAAGACGGAGAAGTCGTCCATGAACACCTCAACATTATTTCCAATCATATCAGAGAATATAGCCATCATACATCTCTGAAAAGTGGTTGGTGTGCCACATAAGCCAAACGAAACTCTGCGAAAAGCAAACGTGCCAAATGGACAAGTGAAGGTAGTCTTTTCTTGATCCTCTAGTGCAATACATATCTGATTATACCCCGAATAACCGTCCAGAAGACAATAATATTCATAACCGGCCAACCTGTCAAGCATCTGATCAATAAATGGAAGAAGGAAGTGATCCTTCCTTGTGGCCTTATTCAACTTTCTGTAGTCCATGCATACCCTCCATCCTGTGACTGTTGAGTGGGGATGAGCTCGTTCTTCTCATTTGCTACCACAGTAATACCTCCTTTCTTAGGTACACATTACACGGGGCTCATCCAAGAACTGTTAGAAATGGGATAAATGATTCCTGCATCCAGCCACTTCAGAATTTCTTTCTTCACCACTTCTTTCATGATACAATTAAGTCTTCGCTGTTGCTCAACAGTCGGCTTACTACCCTCTTCTAGCAGAATTTTATGCATGCAGTACGAAGGACTGATCCCTTTGATGTCTGCTATAGTCCATCCGATAGCTGATTTAAATTCTCTCAAGATCCTCAATAGCTTGTCCTCCTCACTACCTGAAAGGTCAGATGCAATAATAACAGGAAAAGTAGAGTAACGGTCTCAAGGTCATCCAGTTTCACCTTCCTTGAAAGAATACTCTTCATAAATTTCGCATAACTAGGCATTTGCTCCAGAGCCTCAGCTAAAGGTATATTGATGTGAAGTTTCTTGAACACCTCCAGAAACTTACCAAACTGCTTATCCAGCTTTTGTTGTTGCAATCTCTTAGGGAAAGGTGGTGGAGGATAGAGCTATTTCTCCCCTGTATTACCCTCAGGCAGAGTGTGTTCAATAGTAGTCTTCCTTGGTTCTGCCGCTTTCTCCTTTTGCTTAGCTTCTTCATCACTAACTTCAGCTTCTCCGTCTTTTACTTTTTCAGCATCAACAATTTTTCCAGACCTTAACATAATAGCCTTGACTTGCTCTTTAACTTCCTTCCTTCCAGGCACTTCAGTATCACTGGGAAGTGTGCCAGGTTGACGATTGAGCACTGCATTGGCTATTTGACCAATTTGATTTTCCAAGGTCTTGATAGAAATAGCCTGACTTTTGCACAACAGCTTGAGTTCCTCGAAATCAGCACTAGAAGGTGGAGCTGCACCTCCTTGTTGAGGATATGATTGCCTTTGAGCATAATGTCGTGGCTGCTAGAATCCAGGTGGATTAAGCATTTTACTTACGCCTTGCTGATATGGTTGCTGAATAGCATTTTGATTATTACTCCAGATGAAATTTGGATGATTTATGTTGTTAGGATGATAAGTAGCTGGCACAGGCTGCTGCGGTCACTGGTAATTGTTCACATACTGAACAGATTCATTAACAAGAGAACACTGATCCGTAGCGTGAGAACCTGCACAAAGCTCACAGACTATAGCTATCTGATTGACTTCATAGGTGGCTAAAGAATCGACCTTCATAGACAGCGCTTGGAGCTACGCTGCAATAGCTGTAGCTGCATCAACTTCCAGAATACCTGCTACCTTCCCAGGCATCATCCTTTGAGTTGGGTTCTGATGCTCATTTGCAGCCATAGTCTCAATAAGATTATAAGCCTCGATATAGCTTTTGGCCCATAAGGCACCTCCAGCTGCTGCATCGAGCATGGGCCGAGATTGGGCCCCCAAACCATTATAGAAACCAATGATCACCATCCAATCAGGCATACCATGATGTGGACACTTTCTCAATATCTCCTTGTAGCGCTCCCAAGCTTCGTACATAGATTATGTAGGTTGCTGCGCAAACTGAGTAAGAGCGCTCCTCATAGCCGCAGTTTTCGCCATTGGATAGAACTTCACTAGAAACTTATGCGTAAGATCTTGCCAAGTAGTGATGGACCCAGCTGGTTCAGAATGAATCCAGTCCTTAGCTTTATCCCTCAGTGAGAATGGGAAAAGCCTCAGCTTGATAGCCTCATCAGTCACACCATTATATTTGAAAGTACTACAGATCTCGACAAAATTCTTGATGTGCATGTTGGGGTCTTCAGTCGCAGCACCTCCGAAAGAAACGGAATTCTGCACCATCTGAGTTCTCTATAAGAGAGTTTGGCTTGTCGAGATCTCTAGTCTTCATATCTTCACTTTGACTTATCGATATCTCTGAGTTCTCTAGTGGTTTATTAACTTATCGATAACTCAGAGTTCTCTAGTCAAATTTGACTTGTCGATAACTCATAGTTCTCTAGTGAATTTTGACTTATCAATATCTTGAGTTCTCTAGTGGAATTTGACTTATTGATAACTCAGAGTTCTCTAATGAATGTTGACTTGTTAATAACTCTGAGTTCTCTAGTGAAGAGATGACTTGTCGATATCTCCAATCTTCATGTCTTCAATTTGGCTTGTCGATATCTCTCTGTGAATTCTCTATAAGCTTTTCTGACTTCTCGATAAGTCATTTGGAGTTCTCGAGTGACTTCTCTATAACACTAAATCTGTGACTTGTAGAGATCTTTGACTTAGAATATTTTTATCCAAACAGATTTATTCAACTCCAAGTGTTAGGGCGGAAACACGCGCTAATTATACACGCAAGTATACGCGTTCGCAAGTAATATATAATACTTTCTAGTTCATTCCCACAGAGACTCAGACTAATTATGTTCAATTAACAGTCACTCACCAATGTATAATTACTTCTCAATGTTAAGACAATAACACTTAGATTTGATTAACTAATTATTAACTACAATTAACAACGAGAATTAAGCACTTAATTGACACTTGAATTAACAATATTAAAACACACATGAGATCACAACTTCATTACTACTTCCTTTAATAGTCATTGTCATTACCCTTAGCATGTAACAGTAATGATATTAATCGAACAACACGAAACTGATAAAATCCAATTTTCATTGTACTAATACCATTCTACCAAGCATCCCCAATTAAGAAAGAAGTTGAATAGGCATCAATTATGTTGAGACCCTATATGTCTACAGAATTTGACAACATAACGATTTAAGCACAAGTTATTCCTTATGATTACACAGGGCAAGTAAAACGGTTAGAGTTACCCACTAATCATGCATACATATACATGAACCTATGCTAGCATGGCAAGTTCTAAACCTCAAGATCCACCGTCGCTTCACAAGAGATTAACACCCTATCTTATATGTTCGCGACGCACATAAGACGAATAAGCACAACCAATACTAGATGTCATACAATCATCACACACTAAGGTATTAAACAATTAACTAAAGAATTCCATAGCAAATCCGTTACGACCCCATGATTACGATTAGCCCATGATTGAACTCATCATCACCATGGGTTCATATGAAAACATGATAATAACATACGAGAATAATTAAAACTACTTATATTAAACCAGAGTACGTCACAAGAGTAAATAGGTTCAAAGTAAAGAAAACGAGCATCCAACGTTATAATGAAATAAATAATCACAAGAAAATATGCTTCCTCTTCGTTGCGGTGTGCTAAAACGGTCTTCTTACTTATCTCCTCGCTCCTCGATTAATACTAAGAATCAACGCTATGTGAAACGTCTCTGAAAACTACTTATATAGGAGTCCCACAAAACCCAGCTATCTCAGAAGTTGGAAGCTCAACAGAATTAGGAGCCTAAAATAATTATTTTAAATTTCCGTCCCTGAGCGGCTGTTCAGCATTCCTGAGCAGTCGCTCAGCAGAGCTGAGCGGGCGCTCAGACCCCTTTTGGAAAATGCTCTATTTTTGCTCCCGTTCGTTGCTGCATTCTGCTCCTATCTTCCCACTTGCAATGCCAAACACATGTCAAGGCTTATTATTGATGAAATCTCTCCACAAACGTCAGTAATACCCTGAAATGCACAAACACTAGAAAAACGCATCAAATACACAAAATACTTGATTTCAAGACATCAATTCAAGCCATTATAAGACGTTCTAAGTGGTATAAAATGCCACTTATCACCAAGCATCTTCATAATTCTTCTGAGGCATGATCTTCTTTATCTTCTTCCAAATAGATTCTTAGGCTTGATATTGTTTAAACAAAAAGACTTCAGTCTGCTCTTTTACATTTTTATAGACTTTAAATGTTACAAGTACAAATACAAACTAAGATTACAATACAACTTACTTAGGGTTGTCAATTTGACTTAGTCTTGTTAAAGTACAGGTATGTCTTGCACAACAGTCTCACAGATATCGGCAAGTCAAATGAAGATGTGAAGAACTGGAGATATCGACAAGTCATTTCTGCATGTAGAGAACTCATATATATCGAAAAGTCAAATGAAGATGTGAAGAATTGGAGATATAGACAAGTCAATTTCTCATATAGAGATCTTAGAGATATCGATAAGGCAAAATGTGTATATAGAGATCTCAGAGATATCGACAAGTCATTTTTACATGTAGAGATCTCAGACATATTGACAAGTCATTTCATATGCAAGGATCTAGTGTTCTCGACAAGTCAAATATACCTATAGAGAACTCGGAGCTCTCAATAAGTCATTATACTTATCGAGCTGTCGCTTCTCTATAATAGAAACTGGAGATCTCGACATACTTCTCAAATACAGAATGCATACAAGTTCAAGATTCAAGATTATCGGTCAACAAATGATCTATTCACTAGATTGAAAAGTCTACAAAGTAGCTGGAAGAATACAAGATCAAGGGCCAAGATTAACTAGACAAATGGTGGTGACAGACCTGCAAGATTCTGCAAAGATTTTCTAAGCTAAAAATGGAAATAGAAAAAGGTTGCTTTAGAAATTAGTTTAGTACATTTTAGTGCAAGTCTTGTAAACCCGTGCTGCTACTCTATAAAGCATGCACGGGTTCATAGTTCACAAGTAACAAACATATCTAAATTTTCTTGTATTCTCTCAAGGTAGAAGCTGGGTTCTTATTTTCTTAAGAATGCAGAATTTGTAGCAAGACCAGCTTAATTGATAAAAATTAAGTGAGTTTTGAAAATATTATGTTTGATGATTAATTTTGTAAACACAGTATCTCTACAATAACTTAACTGCTTTGTTCCCCTACAATCCAAACAATTTTAAAAACTAAAAATCCAAGAAACACATTCACCCCCTCTGGGTTGCATTCAATATTTAACAATTTATGATTAGATAATCGATCAAAATACACAAAATTAATGGGAGTAAGTGATTCTTGAGTGCCCTGCTCACCTATAAGAAAAACGGTTATTTTAGAATAATTATGCTTTTGGGAGCTTGTCCTTGGAATTTTCAAATGGAGTGAGTAATCCTGTTTAGGTATTTAATTTTTTTCCCATGAAGTGTGCTCCCTCCGTTTCTTGTTAATTCTCTCGTTTGTTTTTCTTTATGCTAAATTGTTCAACTTTTGATCAAATAATAAAATTTATTTATTTTTAATTTAAAAAAATTGAATATTATGTAATAAAATAAATTAGTCTTAATTTTCAATAATATGATTTTTAAAAATAATATTAATATAAATAAATTTTATTCTAACTTTAATCAATTGACCTGCAAAAGTCAAAATAAAATAATTAAAAAGGAACGTAGAGAGTATGTAGTAAAAAGATGTCGAGGATGTCAAAGTGACCAACCTCATATCTTCTAATTCTTTTGTCAAATTATGCAAAGTTTTGGTTTAGTGCTTCCCCCAACCCAAGTCTTTTAAGATATATGCCTGTTGTCAAAATCTCATACGGGCTCGATTTAAGGTCCATAGGGGGTTCTAGGCTTCTTTGGCATTAATTGGAATGGTTCCAGTATGGTTTGGGTACGTGGAAATGGCAAACTGGAACATGTTCAAGTTCTGATATGAACCAGAGGTTCATAAGGAGGGTTTCCACCGGTTGTGTGAACTCCGGTGTAATAACCCCAATTTTTGAGAAATTTTGAAACCCTTATGAATAGTGTTTTTGCTGAACGAGAAAACTTTTCATGCCACGCTATGTAGGGGTTCTGTTATTGATCTTATGGGATATTATTAGTACTCTATGTGGTATATAAGTGTATGTAAAGATCGTCAGAATCCAATTCCGAACACTTTGATTTTTCCCGGAAATCCACAAGATACGGAGAGAATTGAGTATAAGGTAACAGGATATAAAGGATTTAAATTAAAGGATTATAGGAGAGGATCATAAAAGGAATATAATATATTGAGAAAGGTTAAGGGAACCTAAGTAATAAGATCCCGGGTATGATCCCTCAAACGATAAACGAAAATGAAAGTTAAGCGAACCGTATAACAGATCAGCGGTCATTAGGCAAACAATTAGGAAGTTAAGCAAAGGGATTAGAGGAAGTGATGTCACCCAACCAATGAGAAGAGGCAAGGAAGGGAGGATGACATAGCAATGTGATGTAAGCATGACATAGGGAAGGAGGAGGTGTGGTTGGTTTATAACCACACAAATATAAGGTTATTAAGGTAATTAACCAAAAACAAAACAAAAAACAACCAAGCTAAGCCAAACAAATCAAAAAACACAAAATCATTTCATTCTCATCATCTTGCTCTCGGCTTTTCATCTTTTTCAAGGGCAAGAATTTCAAAAATCAAGTTCCAAGCATTGTTAAATCACAAGGTAATTATCTAAGCTTCCTTGTACATAGATATGGATATGCTATAAGTTTAAGCTTCTAATTCCAAGCCAATCTTTTTCTATAAATCAAGGAAGAAGATGGTGAATAGTAACCTTCAAGAAATAACTTTAGTTTTCTTGAATTTTTATGAAAGATTAAGGTTATACAAGCAAGGATCAAGGTTCTTTTAGGCATTCAAAGCTCTTGGGTTGTGTTAGGAAGCTTCAAGGAGGTATAAACAACTCTCACCTTTAACTTATAGTTTGAACTTTGAGTTTTGATGAGTTTATGGATGGATTAATGTATATATAGAAATATCCATGTATGTATAGCAAGATCCATGTATGTTAGATAGTTTGGTTGGATTTGTGGTGATTTTGGATATGAATCTTGGTTAATGGTTAATAAATCTTAAGTTATGGTTAGTAGATCATGTTTGCGGTTGAATAAGTTGGAAAACCTTGAGATTATGGACTGACTTTGCCTTGATATAAGTTGTGTTTGATGTATTGATGATGGTTGGGTGGTTTGTAGTGAATTGGTAAAGAATTGGAGTGGTATAAATATTGGTAATCGCGTAAACATAGCCGTCGTAACGTCCGATTTTCTTTAGACTGTTTTGTGCATAACATTAGGACCCGAGGACCCCCTGCTAGATTATGACCACTGCCATGTTTAGATAGCTCATGTTACGAGCTTCGTTTTGATATGTAGTTCGTTCGATTCCGATGCACGGTTTAGGAGAAACGACCGTTTTAAGTAACGGCGTTTCGCGAACGAAACTTTTCCCCTCGCCTTACTTTGAAACATAGGTTAAAGACCAATAAGGGTTAATTAATGTATGAAACATTTATGGTAAGTGTGTTAGGCAGTTGGTAAGACACTCGCGAAGGAATCGCATTAAAACTCGTAAAGGTTAAATTATTAAAAATGGTGGAGCCGAGGGTACTCGAGTGACTTAAGCGAATCAGTGAGCGCAAAACAAGCGTTAGAGTCTAAGTTAGTTAAAGTATAGATTTACAAGTGATTTTGGTTTAATTCCAACTTACTTGTTGTTTATAGGTTACCAGACTCGTCCCGAGCCTTTTATCACCCCAAGTCGCTCAGGCAAGTTTTCTACCCGTTATACTGTTGTTGTGATGAATATATGTATATGCATTATCTTGCGATAGATGCATGTTGGTTAATTAGCAAATGTTGCGATATATTGAAGCATGTTGATATGGTATATATATGCATGCCTGTTTCGTATTCTTGATTTATATATCTGTTGGTTCAAATGCTTATAGTGCATAATACCTATGCTAGAGATAAGCGGTATTTGAGTTTACCCTTAGTATAGGGGATAAAAGGTGAACATATTTCTAAACCGGGAGTCGATGTTCCCGAGTATAATATATATATTTTTATATATATATATATATGGTTATAGTTTTCAAAACTATTAATCGAATAAGATTTATTCGATAACTTTAACTTTATTTTATTATTGAATATTAATTCGAATATTCATTCGAGGGCTTATGACTCCATTTATATTATTTATTGAATAATATTTGAATATTCATTCGAGGGCTTATGACTCAGTTTATATTATTTAATGAATATTATTTGAATATTCATTTGAGGATCTATGACTCCGATTATTTGCTGAGATATATTCTGTATTTTATTAAAGAATAATGTTTCGATAATCAAACTTATTTTCGATTATTCAAATAAAGATAATACTTTCATATAAGTATATCTTTGGTTATTTAATACTCGTTTCAAGTATAAATTTTAATACTTCTACTTCAATTATTTTTATAAAAGATTATTCTTTATGGGAATATTATTTAAATAATAATATTCAGTCATTTTCTAAATATTCTGGGGACTGATTTACTTCATTAAATCAGCTTTACTCCAAACACTCTTTAAAGTGTTTTCGAGTCTTCAAAATGATTTTTAAAAGTTAGAGCGGATCCCAAAACTCATTTTTATATTTAAGATCTTCCTTTTAAAGGGGATTTAAATACTCGTTCAAAACCTGGGGAATCCGGCTCTGTGGTGTATTTTACATTCGCAACAAGGTTGCAGTTTTGGTAAATGAATTGATTACTTACCCAACGTTCGGGAAGTAAGTCCATCTATTGAGTCGGCATAAGCAACATGGGCTCAGTGGGCGTCCATGATAGTGTAAGTGGCTCAGTGGGAGTCCATCAAATGCATAAGTGGCTGAGTGGCAGTCCAGCATAGGTCCTAATGCGGCCAGGGTGATGACCAGTGGGGAATTCGTCCATCTACTAGTAGAAAAGGTTACTTATGGGTATCTTTGCCTGATCAGCAAGATATCTGGTTTATGCCAAAATTCTTTTCCTTTCCAAAATTCATTGGATGTTTCAAACTCTGTTCATACTTTACATAACAGAGGTTCCAGGAAATGTTTAAGAGATATATATATGTGGATATATATATATCGGGACTAAATAAAGTATCTCGTAACTTTATTTCATTCAATAATATTTCAAAGATTGAATCTATTCAAATCTTGTCTTGTAGTCTCATCTATGTGATGAACTTTTGAAACTGATTATAACTTGAACGGTGGTAGTTCAAGTAGTATTGGGAAAGATATAAGTATATTGGGGTATTTGGTAACCTCATCTTTTAAACTTATATCTAATTAATAATTGTCTTAGGAATGACAAAGATTTTCAGAAAAACGTTGAAACAAGGTTAGATATATGAGATCACCTTGCAACGATATTTTTTTTATACAGTTATACACTGGGACTTTGTGTATATTATGCATGGAAGAGGACTTCCAATATTTTGAAAAGTATATATGTATATATACTGAATATTTTGCGACTTCATCGCATTAAGATATCAAACTTGGTTCATTTCTTTTGACCAAGACTTTCATGAGTATTATGAGTAGGCTCATATATTGTAAATCATTATACATATTATTTTGGTGGGCTTGCTGCTCACCCTTGCTTTATTTCTTCATCACACAACAACAGTTAGGAAAGATGGCCAGACTCCAGCAGACCCAGCGCAAGCGCGTGGGAAGCGTCCCGCGTCTTCCCGTTGATGTTGTAGCTGCTATAGCTGCAGAGGTAGATCTATTGTAGATCAGACCTTCTACTTTTGAGAATCAATTATGTATAATTATAACTTGTGGCAGATAATGGCAATTAACTGTAAATTTATCAAGTAATCATTTTGGGTTGTAATAACTTTTAAATTGTGGATTCAAAGACTTGTACTTATTTAAATTTCATCTCTGAGACTATAACGGGTTGTGGTGTGTGTTAGTGTGGGGTCACAGCATAAGGTTATTATTATTAATTAAGTGAAGTGATATTGTGGAAAGAAAGACCGTGACGACCCGGATCCTCGACCCCGGATCTGGGGGTGTTACAGAAATGGTATCAGAGCTAAGCGTTATAAACCTCAGAGATGATGGGACGTTAAGATAATAAGTTCACTAAGATAATAAGAACTCTTGCCAAGTTCATAGTCGGGCTACCTAACGTAGTACCGACAGTTAAAACCCTTTTGGGAACCCTTATAAATATCGTGATAGTAGCGTAGTTCGTTATCGTATATGGTAGCGGGATTCCGAACCCTGAGGTTGAGGAGCAACAATGCGATGATGTTTATTACTTATTGGAGATCAGATTATGGATCCGATAGAGCGTCCTAACGCAGGACCGGATAATGTTGATATTGAGGATGTAGCGGTTGAGGAGGTTGTCCTAGAGGGGATAGTTGTTGAGGAGGATCCCAAGGAGGATCCTGACAAGAATGAATAAAGGACCACTGATGAATTGATGACCATGGTTAGGTCGACTACCAGAGGTAGGATTGGTCGGTCACTACCAGAGGTTCATTCAAGTTTGTAAAGACAGTAGCCCCTTTAACGCGGCTTACTCGTAAGACTGAGAAGTTCGAATGGACAGAGAAATGCGAGAACAACTTTCAAGAACTGAAGCAGAGGTTGGTGATGGCCCCTATGCTGGCATTGCCGGATGGAAAAAGGAGATTTTGTGATTTGTAAGTGACGCTTCGCATAAGGAATTAGGGTGCTTCTTAGCACAGCAAGATAATCGCGTCTGCGTCAAGACAATTAAGGTAATATGAAATTCGATATCCCCGCCCATGAGCTTAGGCTCGTGGCAATAGTTTTACCCTAAAGATTGGAGGCACTACTTGTATGGAGAGAAGTGCGAGAATTACCTCAGCCATAAGTGCTCTAGTACATTTTCACGTAGAAAGAGCTCAACATATGCCAGAGGAGGCAGTTAGAGCTAATCAAGGATAATGATTGGGAGATTCTTTATCATTCGGGGAAAGCCAATGTGGTGGCTGATGCCCTTAGTAAATAGGAGAAACTCAAGATGATAATGCCTTTGGGAGAGTTTATAAGAGATTTTGGAAATAGTAGTGAAGGTAACCGGAGCCGGTACCGAAAAGCTGTTTGAGATTGCAATAGAGACCGAATTATTGGAAAAGAGCATATTGTGCCAGAAAAAGTGATGAATGAAGGCAGAGAGCCAACAAATAGATATGAGATTAATACCGAGAAAGATGATAAGGGAATAATGAGGTATTCCTATAGAATTTGGGTTCCAAATGTTCAAGAGCTTAAAGATGAGATCTTAGATGAAAGTCATAGTTCAAGGAATAAGATTAAGGGCAAACCCTGAATGTGATAGTCAGGGAGGACGCCATCAAGATAGAAGGAACCCATAACATAATGAAGTGGAAAATGAGGATTTTAACGTATAAGATAACCCCAAGTATGGGAGAAGGATGAAACATTTCATACTAAGGAAACAGAAAGTCGAGTAAGGAAAGGAGACCCGAGACGGTACTCCTATACGGCAATTCATGGACCTGTCTAAAAAGAACTTAGACTATTATCCCCAACCACCACCTTGAGGAAACAATGCGGCAGGAAATTCTTTCATGACCTTTAAATCGTTAAGCTCTCAGAGTTCCAAGGAACAGGTTGACCTAGTCGAGGCAAGAACCTGGCTAAAGGAAATAGAGGAATCATTTGAGATTCTGAATGATTGACGAATCACAAAAGACTGTTTTTGTCACTTACCCTCCTAAGAGAGAGACCACCCGCTGGTGAAAGACCAAGAAAGGCACGGAGCCAGAGGTTAGAATAAACTGATTTAAGTTCAGTCAATTGTTTTCAGGAAAGTACTTCCCAAGGTTATAGAGATAGAGTAAAAGCTTTAGAGCCAGAACAAAGGCAGACGAGTATGATGAATTATGAATCTAAGTTGTAAAAGTTGTCAAGATTCGTTCTGAGGACACGAATCCAGAATGACGGGATGTTTGAAATCAATGCTTATATTGTGATTGGTTTGTGAAATAATGATAAGAGAAAGGAAAAAAAAAAGAAATTGAAGTGGAAAGGAATATAAAGGCAATAGAGTTTGAGGAATGATAAGGGAGTTGGGTATGAGGAAACCCTAAAGACTCATAGCAATAGAAGTAGAAAAGTATGTAATCGTCAGGATGATGATGATCCACCATGAGTTAAAATTGATGGTTGAAGGCATAAGAGATACATATATTGTACCCCCTTTAAGTTGGGAGGATTCAAGGAAACCTTTAGATAGTTCGAAGGATAAATAATAAGACACGGATAGACTAAGGAGACAAGAAAGTAAGAAAGTAGGAAAATTGGATGAAGGAAGTGACCTTCAATAATGTGAAATGTAAGACCGGTGGCTCGATACTCAGAAAGGGAGACGCCGGGTATGAGAGGTATCCCAACATTGAGATGACTGTTGAGATAAACAACAAAAGTAAATAAGGAATTATTAAGAAGAAGTTCACGTTGAACATGACCAATATCTTCCAGAACATCCATGTTATCATTACCAAATCAGGAAAGAAAAGCGGATGACCATTGTTATCTTTTGGAGGCCATATGGATTGACCTCAATTTGAATAAGGATGCTATTATGAAGTTAGGTATAGACTATCGAGGTGGGAATGATGAATAAGATAATCTATCAAGGATATATGACTTGATTTATCCATGGAAGGATGCAGGTACCTTTTAAAGGTGTAATTAAGGATAGAACATTGGTAACTTAAAATGAATCCTAGGGGACTGCATAAAGGTTGGCATGTCACCCTTAATAGGGACAGTATGAGTTTTGACAGTATGATTGGGAAAGGGTTAAAGTAACAACAACCTTTAAGAATCAGTGGAGAAATTTTTCAGAAGAATATAAACAATGGTTCTAGTATTAGTAAATGGTATTGTGATATGCCATGTATCTAGGGAATACAGGAGGAACGATTGAAGGATAACCTTAGAGGTTTTACAAGGAGAAAGGTAATATTCAAAATTCTCAAGAATAGAAATGTTGATAAAGGAAATATGACGTAATTATAATGTTGCCAAGTGGGGCACGTGTTAAACCATGAGAAAGTATGGATCGAACCAGTAATGGTCGAAATTGTTCAGGGCAATTAGGACTTAAGATAAAAGATGTTCTAATTATGATTGAGAGTCAGTCATGACAGTGATTAACCTCTAAAGACTGAGGGGATAACTTATGGAAAAATGGAATTTTTTTTTTACTCATCAAATATTAAAGAAAAGTATTTTCACATAAGCTGTGATTGAAATAAGGTAGAAAATTTATTTGGAGGTGGTTAAAATGACATTGACTGTAAGGAAATTTTACTATCAGGAAAGGCCAAAGAGGTGGCCGACACTTTAAAGGTAAGAGGATAATTATAGGCGCTTGTGCCAAAGGAATACAGTGATGATGGTTAAAGCTATGAAGGTTGTATTATGGTTTGGAAGATTGACATTCCTTCTGATGACTGTGCAATACCCAACCGTAATAGTAGTTGGTAAAGGTTTAATTCGTGTAATCGCCATGAGCAGGCTATCTATCTCAGAAGGTAATATCTTGAGATAAGCCAGGACCATGTTTCAAAAAGGACTAGACGAACCTTTGACTTAAGTCCTCTATTTAGGGCATATGATTAAGAATGGTATTAATCTGCTATCGGTGCTTTGATTGAAACTCTTCTGCAATTTTATATGCTTCATGTCATGTATGTATGTCAGGATCAGGAGTGTACTCCATGAATCATGAATGGTGATTATGTTACCTCCTTAGAAGGATTTGATACGACATGTATGGACTCCGTATGGTTAGCTATTAAGACTTCATGGAAAATGAATGACTACAGTAGGTCAGTGGTGGACCATAGTAAGGCAGCAATGATTCTGCGAGTAATGAGCTGATTACAACCGTGAGAGTTGTATTGGAATGGGTGTTGAGATTGAGTACCACTAATCGGGTCGTGCTAGTGTATAAGTTATCATTGATAGACTAATTAAGTAGAGTATCTACCTAGTGAATTATTTATTCTTTCTTATCAATAGAGAGCCGTATTATTATACGAGGAAGGTTGCGGTGCAAGCATAGAATTCAAGTAACGATGATGTCTAGAATGAGATCCCAGATTCGATTTTCGATGTCGAGGGAGTTTCAAAGGTAATTGTGTATAAGCTCGAGGAAAAGTGTGGGTCCATAGAATGATGGACGGGATAGCGAAAATATTTAGGCATGGGAAATACGAGGCTATAATGCTTAATGTTGATTTATATACGTATATGTTTTGTTCTCCTATGACAAACCTCTATAGTTCAGAGGTAGGTTCCAAGCCAGATATTTTGTGGCAGTATATTTTTTTCATATATACAATTCTCTTCAGTTCGTTCTTTTCTCTTCTTTTCATTTCATGTAAGCTGAGAAGAACAACCCTTCCAGAAGGGGAGGTATTGCCGAATGACTATCTATCTTTGTGATAGAAGCCTAGTAGGATACCACATGTTGTTTAATTGCTTGTCAAGTACTAAAGGCTGGCCACCTTCTGTACTAACTATGCGATATAACAAGTGTTCATGATCATAGTGATCTCTCAACAAATTCCTTTACTTCTATTTGATTGATCAAATTTTGGAAAATAGAAACCGCTGAAAAAGGAGTAGTAAAGTTATGGTGGTATTCAGAATGGGAACACATTCGTGATACTAAGGTTGACGTGGTTATTAAAAGGTTATAGAACGCTAACGAGCAAAAGTATAACCCGTATAATATTAGGAACGGAAGGCAGTAGCGATTAAGAAATGGTATAAGAAATGGTATTAGAAGCAAAAGTTCTAATGATAAAAGCTATAATGAGAGTCTGTGCAATAGACTTGAAAGAATTTGGAATGATCACTTAATTCGGATTGAGTTATCTTACGACAATAGATCATATGTCATTATCGAGATGTCGCCTTATGAGATCCTTGAGGGAAGATAATGTCGATCTCCCTTATGTTAGGATGAAATTGTAGAGCGCAAGATGCTCGGACCCGCAGTAGTCCAAAGGACCAAGGATATGATAGATCTAATCAGAGGACGGCTGGTAGTAGCCCAAGATGGACATGATAAGTATGTTGATTTGACACGAAAGGATAAAGAGTATGAAATAGGGGACCTAGTAATGTTATAGGTATCCCTTGGAAAGGATTGATGAGGTTCGGAAAGAAAGGAAAGCTAAGTCTACAATTTGTTGGACCCTTGGATATATTAAGACGTTTGGGAAGTTAGCATATGAGCTAGCCCTAACCCAGAACATGTAGCGAGTCATAACGCGTTTCACGTATCAATGTTAAGGAAGTGTAATTCAGATGCCAGATAAATAGAGGCATATGAGCGCATAGATATGCAACCCGACGTAACCTATATGGAGCAACCAGGAAGGGTTATAGAGTGAAAAGGAACAAGTGCTTAGGAGAAGGATTATCAAACTAGGCAGAGTTTGGTGGTAGAACCACAATGTGGGAAAATTGACTCGAGAGTTAGAAAGTGTAATGCTAAGAAAGTATCCCCATTTGTTTTCTATCTGATTCCGGGACGGAATCCTTTTAAGGAGGGGAGACTGTAATAACCCCAATTTTTGAGAAATTTTGAAACCCTTATGAATAGTGTTTTTGCTGAACGAGAAAACTTTTCATGCCACGCTATGTAGGGGTTCTGTTATTGATCTTATGGGATATTATTAGTACTCTATGTGGTATATAAGTGTATGTAAAGATCGTCAGAATCCAATTCCGAACACTTTGATTTTTCCCGGAAATCCACAAGATACGGAGAGAATTGAGTATAAGGTAACAGGATATAAAGGATTTAAATTAAAGGATTATAGGAGAGGATCATAAAAGGAATATAATATATTGAGAAAGGTTAAGGGAACCTAAGTAATAAGATCCCGGGTATGATCCCTCAAACGATAAACGAAAATGAAAGTTAAGCGAACCGTATAACAGATCAGCGGTCATTAGGCAAACAATTAGGAAGTTAAGCAAAGGGATTAGAGGAAGTGATGTCACCCAACCAATGAGAAGAGGCAAGGAAGGGAGGATGACATAGCAATGTGATGTAAGCATGACATAGGGAAGGAGGAGGTGTGGTTGGTTTATAACCACACAAATATAAGGTTATTAAGGTAATTAACCAAAAACAAAACAAAAAACAACCAAGCTAAGCCAAACAAATCAAAAAACACAAAATCATTTCATTCTCATCATCTTGCTCTCGGCTTTTCATCTTTTTCAAGGGCAAGAATTTCAAAAATCAAGTTCCAAGCATTGTTAAATCACAAGGTAATTATCTAAGCTTCCTTGTACATAGATATGGATATGCTATAAGTTTAAGCTTCTAATTCCAAGCCAATCTTTTTCTATAAATCAAGGAAGAAGATGGTGAATAGTAACCTTCAAGAAATAACTTTAGTTTTCTTGAATTTTTATGAAAGATTAAGGTTATACAAGCAAGGATCAAGGTTCTTTTAGGCATTCAAAGCTCTTGGGTTGTGTTAGGAAGCTTCAAGGAGGTATAAACAACTCTCACCTTTAACTTATAGTTTGAACTTTGAGTTTTGATGAGTTTATGGATGGATTAATGTATATATAGAAATATCCATGTATGTATAGCAAGATCCATGTATGTTAGATAGTTTGGTTGGATTTGTGGTGATTTTGGATATGAATCTTGGTTAATGGTTAATAAATCTTAAGTTATGGTTAGTAGATCATGTTTGCGGTTGAATAAGTTGGAAAACCTTGAGATTATGGACTGACTTTGCCTTGATATAAGTTGTGTTTGATGTATTGATGATGGTTGGGTGGTTTGTAGTGAATTGGTAAAGAATTGGAGTGGTATAAATATTGGTAATCGCGTAAACATAGCCGTCGTAACGTCCGATTTTCTTTAGACTGTTTTGTGCATAACATTAGGACCCGAGGACCCCCTGCTAGATTATGACCACTGCCATGTTTAGATAGCTCATGTTACGAGCTTCGTTTTGATATGTAGTTCGTTCGATTCCGATGCACGGTTTAGGAGAAACGACCGTTTTAAGTAACGGCGTTTCGCGAACGAAACTTTTCCCCTCGCCTTACTTTGAAACATAGGTTAAAGACCAATAAGGGTTAATTAATGTATGAAACATTTATGGTAAGTGTGTTAGGCAGTTGGTAAGACACTCGCGAAGGAATCGCATTAAAACTCGTAAAGGTTAAATTATTAAAAATGGTGGAGCCGAGGGTACTCGAGTGACTTAAGCGAATCAGTGAGCGCAAAACAAGCGTTAGAGTCTAAGTTAGTTAAAGTATAGATTTACAAGTGATTTTGGTTTAATTCCAACTTACTTGTTGTTTATAGGTTACCAGACTCGTCCCGAGCCTTTTATCACCCCAAGTCGCTCAGGCAAGTTTTCTACCCGTTATACTGTTGTTGTGATGAATATATGTATATGCATTATCTTGCGATAGATGCATGTTGGTTAATTAGCAAATGTTGCGATATATTGAAGCATGTTGATATGGTATATATATGCATGCCTGTTTCGTATTCTTGATTTATATATCTGTTGGTTCAAATGCTTATAGTGCATAATACCTATGCTAGAGATAAGCGGTATTTGAGTTTACCCTTAGTATAGGGGATAAAAGGTGAACATATTTCTAAACCGGGAGTCGATGTTCCCGAGTATAATATATATATTTTTATATATATATATATATGGTTATAGTTTTCAAAACTATTAATCGAATAAGATTTATTCGATAACTTTAACTTTATTTTATTATTGAATATTAATTCGAATATTCATTCGAGGGCTTATGACTCCATTTATATTATTTATTGAATAATATTTGAATATTCATTCGAGGGCTTATGACTCAGTTTATATTATTTAATGAATATTATTTGAATATTCATTTGAGGATCTATGACTCCGATTATTTGCTGAGATATATTCTGTATTTTATTAAAGAATAATGTTTCGATAATCAAACTTATTTTCGATTATTCAAATAAAGATAATACTTTCATATAAGTATATCTTTGGTTATTTAATACTCGTTTCAAGTATAAATTTTAATACTTCTACTTCAATTATTTTTATAAAAGATTATTCTTTATGGGAATATTATTTAAATAATAATATTCAGTCATTTTCTAAATATTCTGGGGACTGATTTACTTCATTAAATCAGCTTTACTCCAAACACTCTTTAAAGTGTTTTCGAGTCTTCAAAATGATTTTTAAAAGTTAGAGCGGATCCCAAAACTCATTTTTATATTTAAGATCTTCCTTTTAAAGGGGATTTAAATACTCGTTCAAAACCTGGGGAATCCGGCTCTGTGGTGTATTTTACATTCGCAACAAGGTTGCAGTTTTGGTAAATGAATTGATTACTTACCCAACGTTCGGGAAGTAAGTCCATCTATTGAGTCGGCATAAGCAACATGGGCTCAGTGGGCGTCCATGATAGTGTAAGTGGCTCAGTGGGAGTCCATCAAATGCATAAGTGGCTGAGTGGCAGTCCAGCATAGGTCCTAATGCGGCCAGGGTGATGACCAGTGGGGAATTCGTCCATCTACTAGTAGAAAAGGTTACTTATGGGTATTTTTGCCTGATCAGCAAGATATCTGGTTTATGCCAAAATTCTTTTCCTTTCCAAAATTCATTGGATGTTTCAAACTCTGTTCATACTTTACATAACAGAGGTTCCAGGAAATGTTTAAGAGATATATATATGTGGATATATATATATCGGGACTAAATAAAGTATCTCGTAACTTTATTTCATTCAATAATATTTCAAAGATTGAATCTATTCAAATCTTGTCTTGTAGTCTCATCTATGTGATGAACTTTTGAAACTGATTATAACTTGAACGGTGGTAGTTCAAGTAGTATTGGGAAAGATATAAGTATATTGGGGTATTTGGTAACCTCATCTTTTAAACTTATATCTAATTAATAATTGTCTTAGGATTGACAAAGATTTTCAGAAAAACGTTGAAACAAGGTTAGATATATGAGATCACCTTGCAACGATATTTTTTTTATACAGTTATACACTGGGACTTTGTGTATATTATGCATGGAAGAGGACTACCAATATTTTGAAAAGTATATATGTATATATACTGAATATTTTGCGACTTCATCGCATTAAGATATCAAACTTGGTTCATTTCTTTTGACCAAGACTTTCATGAGTATTATGAGTAGGCTCATATATTGTAAATCATTATACATATTATTTTGGTGGGCTTGCTGCTCACCCTTGCTTTATTTCTTCATCACACAACAACAGTTAGGAAAGATGGCCAGACTCCAGCAGACCCAGCGCAAGCGCGTGGGAAGCGTCCTGCGTCTTCCCGTTGATGTTGTAGCTGCTATAGCTGCAGAGGTAGATCTATTGTAGATCAGACCTTCTACTTTTGAGAATCAATTATGTATAATTATAACTTGTGGCAGATAATGGCAATTAACTGTAAATTTATCAAGTAATCATTTTGGGTTGTAATAACTTTTAAATTGTGGATTCAAAGACTTGTACTTATTTAAATTTCATCTCTGAGACTATAACGGGTTGTGGTGTGTGTTAGTGTGGGGTCACAGCATAAGGTTATTATTATTAATTAAGTGAAGTGATATTGTGGAAAGAAAGACCGTGACGACCCGGATCCTCGACCCCGGATCTGGGGGTGTTACATCCGGGGTGCATATGTTAGGCTGGATCTCCTCAGTAGGGGTTTCAATTAATATGGCAGGTGCAACTGTGTGCCAGGAGAAGCCTAAGAGGGCAGGAGAGGTGCTGGAAGGACCTCTATAATCAATCATATTGGAGAGGTATAGGAGCACATGCGTACCCCCATCATGGTATCAGTGTTGGACAGGGACTGTGCCTCCTTAAATATAGAAGAATATAGCTTATTTCAGGGAATGGCTTTTAAATGAAATTTTATCACTCTAAACGTGATAATTACTTAAAATTACAGGATAATTACTTAGATTCATGGATAATCATTATAATTTATAGATTAATTGGATTGGAGAAGTCCTGCTACGCATGGGCACTGGAAGCCCACCTGCGAAACAGTTGGATTAATCATGGAATCTGGTTTTGACTTATCAATAATGTGGCTTGTTGCTCAAGGACATGAGTTCAACCCTAGAGAACTACGCGGGACTTGATTCATATAAATATAGGATATGTGGGCACTTTGAAAGGGTGAATTTCTTACTTTACTCTAGATGGATTATGTAAAAAGGTGAGAAATATGTATTTTCAGATATCCCCCACGACCTTGTAGGAATTACTTCGCCTCTATGCCCGGAAACATTGTAAACTCAATCCCAACAACGCCACATCTCTCCACTAACTCTAGCAGGACAGGGTGAAGCTGCGAGCGCGAACCCGAAGCCTGGGACGAGCATATTAGTTCTTACACCCAAAAACCAAGGGTAAAATTAGTTATTTCGGTGATTTTTACTCGGGGTATGGTTACCAAATTTCTCTCACAATATTTTGGCGCTAGAAGGATGGGATCATCATCATCGTTAGATAGGAAGGATGCCCGGCGATAGTCGTACATCAAAGAACAATTATGGTAATCTTGAAAATAAGCCCAAGAACGATATCTCAAGTAAGAATATTATGAATCGATCCCGCATACGAGAAGGAAAATCAGCCTCTCAAGAAAGTATGCCAAAAAGGTGATGAATCAAATGAGATACCATAGCTCATCGAAAAATAGGTAAAAACATGTAAAATTAAAGATATGGCTTCGATGTGCATGGTTTATGGTCTTGATGAAAAAGGACTAATGAAAATGACCGGAAAAGAGGTTTGTGTATGTTGATTTGGACTTGGAAAATCCGGAAAATAGGTCCATATGGGCTTCAGGTGCGAAGCCATACCCTCACCTGCTGGTGGATGTAAAGACCATCTAGATAGGTCAATATGAGCTTCAGGTGCGAAGCCGTACCCTTACTTGCTAGGGAAAGAAAATTCCATCTGGATAGGTCAATATGGGCTTCAGGTGCGAAGCCGTACACTCATATGCTGATGGATGTAAAGACCATCTGGATATGTCAATATAGGCTTCAGGCGCGAAGCCGAATTCCAAGTTGCTGATGGAGGTAAAGATCATCAGGTGTGAGCTTCAGGCACGAAGCTAAAACCCAAGCTATAGATGGAGGTAAATATCATTAGGTATGAGCTTCAGGCATAAAGATGAACCTCAAGCAACTGATGAAGGTAAAGGTCTTCCGGATAGTTTTATATGAGCTTTAGTTGTGAAGCTAAACCTCAAGCTACTGATGAAGTAAAGGCCATTTGGATAATTTGAAGGAGAGAGCAACAGAAGTCTATGACAATGAGAGCCTCAATCTGAAGGATACCCCATAAAAGAAGGTTTTCAAAGCCCAAGGGAGAACCTCATCCTGGAGGTTCAATTGATAAAAGGTTAAGGACTAGAAAAGTTCTTATAATGGAAATTATGGAACAATTATCTAGTTTACGCAATGCTTTAGTTCATATAGGGAGTAAGAAGCTAAATCCGAAGGTGCGAATCCCATGGTTGGTAAATGAAGCTGAAGCTGAAGGCGTGACCCCTGATTGGTAAATGCAGCTGAAGCCAAGTATATGAACCTCCTAGGTGATGAGATGCATAAGGCCTGGAAAATATGGAAATGTGAACTTTTTAATTGGTGAACGCAGCTGAAGTCGAGGATGTGAAACTCCTGGTTATTGAGTAGCATGTAAATTTGGATGCAAGCAAAGAGGTTCATAAGAAGAGGCGAACCTACTAGAAAAGGAGGCACTGAAGGACATATAAATACATAAGGGTGTTGACCACTTAGAGGTTAAGATTCATGTAGAAGAATTCTAAGGTCAAGAAGCTTCATCTACTAGAAACATTGAATGAGGTTAAGGTTCTGGTATGGTTTGGACTTATAAAAACATGTAATTGGCACATGTTCGGGGTCTGGTGAGAACCCGAGGTCCACAAGATGGGGTTCTAGTGGCTGTGTGAACCTCGGGGTACTTATACGAATATGGAGCTCCTTCATAGGGATCTATTTGGTGGTGAATATGATTATGGAAGCCTTAAAGGGGTAGAGAAGTGCTAGAAGTAACTTGGTAGTCAATCAAGGTGGTAAGGTACATGTGCAAGTGCTCCCGCGTACCCGGGAGGAGTATTCAAGGGGTAGCTTTCCCCGAGGAGCCATTGTTAACAACTTCACCTATAAAGGTTTTTGAAGGCACCTCACCCAAAAAAATAGGCATATGAATGAGGTTCTGGTTCGCTGACATTCGTGAACCTTCGTAGGTCATGAAGTTCAGATTCCTTTACCAAATTATGGAGGAAACCTATTGCCGGAAGGTTCAGTGGTGGAACCTCATCACAGGTTCAGGTGTGTGCTAGTACCCTGAAAATTGGGCACCAGGAGGTCAATACAATTACAAGGAGGAACAGTTGACTCGAAGGTACATAAAAGCAAGTTTCAAGCTCCCCATTTGAAGGTTCATTGGCATTAAGGATGACGGATTCCGTGATATATGAAGGGTCAAGGAAGAGAAGCTCTTCTGCCATATTCATGACATAATAGGCAAGGTTCAATCTCCCCATTTGAAGGTTCAATGGCATTAAGGATGGCAGATTCGTGCTACATGAAGGGTCAAGGAAGAGAAGCTCTTTTGCCATATTCATGGCATAATATACAAGGTTCGATGTACGGATTTTTGTTCTTCAACTCGCCCATCACCTTAGGCCTCGTTTGTTTCGTCAATTATGTGATTACATAGGAACTTTAGCTTCCCCGTAACTAAGTTACAATTACAAATTCCTAGGTAATTAAAAAAACTGTATTTGGTTTATTACTATGCAACTATAAGTTACGTAGTTAAATTTGGTAAGTAATTGATGTTTTTATATTGGATAGCTATGTAACTTGTGGTGACCAAGGTGGACCATGGTAACTAAGTTCCAATGTTTTGTGGTAACTACAAAAACCTTGGAACTTAGAGTTCCCTTGCCTAATCTAAAATTCAGCAAACCAAACACTGTAACTTTTTTTGGTTCCAAGGAATTTCAAGTTACGTTGTTGGGTTACATCAAAACAAATGAGGCCTTAGTATGATATAGGTATGTGAGATTATATTCTCTAATCTATTTCATGAATTGAATTTGCATAAGAAATATGTTGGATGATTTGGTGGTGCGCTTAACTGGTTTAAATACTTACATGTGTAAGAATATTTAATATTCTCATAGCATTTGATTAGGTTTCACAATGATAAGATGTTTAAAATTGATTTGAATAATCTGCTACTTGGGATATTCTATATTGTTAAGGTTAAACACGCGGTTTATATATGTTTTACATATTGGGTTATTTTACATATTGGGATACGGTTGCACGCTTAAACCTAGTTCTTTACTGTAAGCTCAAAATTATATTAAAGAACTAGGGGGTGGTAGGTGTATATATCACGAATACCTATAACTTGAAAATAACTAAATTTAAAGGAAATTTGAAATTTAGTTGAAATTAAAAGGAACAAGTATGCTTAAAGTCTTTATAACTGAGCTATACATGAACCTAATGTTCTAACTATAGTGCATTTTATTTATGCTATTAGGTGTTCTATAGGAAAAGGTTATAATTATTTGCATGATGTACTTGGTATGTGGCATGTTAATATTTATTAAGTTATAATGCTTATATATGCATGACTGTGGGTATTAACTAGCTTCAGGTGAATACATGTACCTATTGTTAATGGCATACTTGCTAGAATAAGTGTAAAAAGATATCATGATATTTGCTTCATTGTAAGCTATCTAATAGTTGTGCAGGAACGCCAAAGCTCCTAGAGAAAAATATGCAGGTTATGCTGCACATGTGAACCTTCATCATAGCAAGATCGTTGAGAGTAACAAGCAATTTATAGGTTCAATATAACTCCCGATTACCTAAGGGGTTCAGCTGAAGCGCATCCGAGCTTCACAGTTTCAGCTGAAGGTCACTCGAGCTTCACATATGTAACCGAAGCTAACCCCAGCTTCACAGGTTCAACTGAGGTTCACAGGTTTAGTTGAAGCTCACCTGAGCTTCACTTATGTAACTGAAGCTCACCTTAGCTTCACATGTTTAGTTGAAGCTCACACGAGCTTTACATATGTAACTGAAGCTCATCCCAGCTTCACAGGTTTAGCTATAGCTCACCCCAGCTTCATATATGTAACTGAAGCGCACCCCAGCTTCACAGGTTCAGCCGAAGCGCACCCGAGCTTCACAGGTTTATAGCTGAAGCTTACCTGAGCTTCACATATTTGAAAAGAGCTCATGTGCGCTTAATAGGTTCATTGATGTATAATTATAGATGCACAAGTATTATTCATAAGGAATTCTCACGTGAAGATCAACACAGTAGAGGAAATAAACAAGGGTCTCAGAAACAATCTCATTCATGAAAGCATAGAGGGTCTTGTTGAGGGAATCAACCTTTAGCTCCAGCTCAAACTTGACGAGCATGGGATAAGGATAGGAAACTAATGATACAAACTAGTATGATGTAAATAGATTTAGAGGATAGTTGAACCTCACCCCAGGGAGCTGCTTGTATTTAGAAAGGGAAGGGCATAACTAGAAGGAACATGGATTAAAAGTTTGATGGTAAAGTTTTCTAGTAGGAAATTTTTTATGAATAATTATCTTAAATTTTGCAAGAAAAATGGTTATTCAAGATGATTGATCCGCACCCTGGAGTGGGTGTGAGGGTTCATTTGTGGAGCAGAAGTTCTCAATATTTGAAATAGTATTATGATAGGCTATATGGCTTCTTTGGTTCCTCTTGAATTCTATGCAGCAAGGAATCGGGGGATAGTTGTTGTGCCCAAAATCTCACACGGGCCCTATTCAAGGCCCGTAGGGGGTTTTGGGCTTCTTTGGCATTAATTGGAATGGTTTCGGTATTGTTTAGGCCCATGGAAATGGATAAGTGAAACATATCCAGGTTCTGATAAGAACCAGGGGTTCATAACGAGGGGTTCCACCAGTTGTGTGAACCCCGGGGTGCATATGCTAAGCTGGAGCTCCTCGGTAGGGGTTTCAGTTAAGATGGCAGGTGCAACTGTGTGCCAGGAGAAGCATGGGAGGGTGAGGGAGGTGCTGAAAGTACCTTTATAATCTATCAGGCTGGAGAGGTGCGGGTGCATGAGCACATGTGTACCCTCTATCACAGTATCAGTGTTGGACAGGGATTGTACCTCCTAAAATAAAAAAGAATATATCTTAACTTCAAGGAATGGCTTTTAAATGGAACTCTATCACTCTAAACGTGATAATTACTTAAAATGACAGGATAATTACTTGGATTCATGGATAATCATTATAATTTAAGGATTAATTGGATTGGAGGATTCCTGCTATGCATAGACACTGGAAGCCCACTTGAAAAATAGTTGGATTAATCATGGAATCTGGTTTTGGCTTATCAACAATGTCGCTTGTTGCTCAAGGACATTAGTCCCACCCTAGAGAACTACGTAGGGATTGATTACTATAAATATAGGATATGTGGGCATTTTGTAAGGGTGAATTTCTCACTTTACTCTACATGGATTATGTAGAAGGTGAGCAATACGTATTTTCGGGCATCCCCCACGGCCTTGTAGTACTTACTCTGCCTCCCATGCCCGATAATATTGCAAACTCAGTCCCAACAACGCAACATCTCTCCACCAACTCCGACAGGCCAGGGTGAAGCTGTGAGCGCGAACCAGAATCCCGGGATGAGCATATCAGTTCTTACACCCGAAAACCAAGGGTAAAATCAGTTATTTCGACGATATTTACTCGGGGTGTTATTACCAAATTCCTCTTATAACAATGCCCAACTAGAATTGCTTAATATTATTATTGGGATTGCTAAGCTGACCTTAACTCCACATTAGTATGATAGTGTTCGCTCTGGGCCAGAGCCCGTACGAGTTTGTTTTTGGGCCACTCTCAAAAGGCCTCATACTAATGGAGTTAACTGGCTGCTTATATTATAGTCGTCTGCCCCTCCCACAAACGATGTGAGACATCTCCTAACAATCTCCCCCTTCACACACCGATCCTGGCACCTGTCGATTCTGCCTCCTTCAGTGTGATCGGGCTCCCCCTTGGCCCATACACACTACTAGAAAAAAGACCTTAGACATCGGTTAAATGTATGATGTCTTCGCGACTGATGTTAAATGTATTTTCTCATAGACATCGGTTAAAAACCGATGTCTATGTAATATTACACATCATTTCTAGAAAATTTCTGATGTCTTAATTCACATTCTTGTTATATCATTGTGTAATGTCAAGTTCAGAAATGTAATACTAGGATGATTAGGCCTATTTAAAACTATAACACACAAGCAATATTTATAAATTAACATCGATTAAAAATAAAAAACCGATGTCTCTATCTTCTTAGACATCGGTCTTTGATAAAAAACCGATGTCTCTATCTTATTAGACATCGATTATTTTCTTATTACCCGATGTCAATGTTGATAATAGACATTGGTTGTTTTCTAAAAACCGATGTTAATATGATAAATTGACATCGGGTGTTTATTTTTGAATTGATGTTATTACCCTATTTTCATGTGCTAATATTCCTTTATTAACATCGAATATTTTGTTTTTCTGATGTCTTTGTGATTTTAAGACATTGCTTTTATATGTGTTTTTAACATCGGTTATAATAACAATGTGATGTCTGTTTCTATTATAATTAAACTGAGCATCTCTGTTTTTGCATGAACCAGAAAACTCCATATGGTAAAATCCAATCAACCAACAATTAACCAACAATTTTCCATCCAACCAACCAACAATTTTCACCCCATCAACCAACAATTAACCTAGATTCAACCAACAACAGTGTTTATCCAATCAACAACCTAAAACATCTATCAGAAAATTCAGAACATCTACATCAACCAACCAACAACAAATAATATAGCGAAAATAGTTCTAACACATTGTCAAACATGCATCTTCAAGTTCGATCATCAAGTATATTATGAAACCAGAATTTACAGTAACGAGGCAAGGAAATTTACAATCTACATTTTGTCTTGAATGAAGTCGATAACATCACAGCGAACACTACAAGAAAAAAGTCCATAGACATCGCTTTTTGGCCGATGTCTATGATGTTTCCCAACTGATGTTGATGTCGGTGATGTCTATTCTAGACATCGGTGAATACCCGATGTCTATACTCGATTAGACATCAATTTTAGTTATAAAACAGATGTCTATGTGTTGATTATTTACATAAAATGCTAGAAATAAATTATTTAATAACTAAATTACACCTAATTAAACATGTTAAACATATCATGAGCTATGTTTTTTGTCACAAAAACATCGATTTTAGTAAAAAACACTGATGTTTATGTGATGATTTTTTACAAAAAATGCTATAACAAAATTATTTAATAACTAAATTACACCTATTAAAACATATTAAACATATATTGAGCTATGTTTTTTGTCACAAAAACATCGATAATTTTGACAGAGGTGATGTAAAATGACATATTAAACATCTGTTTCTTTAATGAAAGGTGATGTCTAATTTAGCGTATAGACATCAGTGTTTTCTAGAATGAAGTGATGTCTATGTATCATTTAGACTTGAACATGTTAGTCTTTAACATCAGTTGCTTGTCTAAAACTGATGTACATTGTATTTTTTGACATCAATTTTGTTTGGTTAAAAATAATGTTTATAATGTTACTTGACATCAGTTTTATCTTAAACAAAGTGATTTCAATATTTCATTTAAACTTGAACTTAGATTTCTTTGACATCAGTTTTTTACCTTAAAGTGATGTACATTATCTTTTTTGACATCATCTTTTCTTAATTGAAAGTGATGTGTAAGAAGTTTATAGACCAAATTGTGTAAAGTTTTACATCACTAATTGTGTAATTGTTGTTTGAGAACGTCAACCAAAATAGTAAAACATATGATCTGAAATCTAAACTATTACATTCTCCAGAAACCAACTGAAAACATTCAGTCTAACGAAAATTGTAAGATGGTTTTTTCACTATCCTGTTTTGAACACTCTTCAAAATATGAGACACAAATCCTCTCTACACAAGACAACAAGGGCCCATATGAGTTCCCATTATTTAGATATCTCAACAACTGCAGAGGACAAGATGAGCAAGCCGCTTTATCCCAAGCAAGCAAATACGATCCCCCACTTACTGGACAGATGCCATGTGCACGATCAAATCAACCACATGGGTGCTGCATTAACCACTCAAAAAGACATATGTAAAAGAATTTAACAGTCAACTTAGATAAGCAAGTTGCACAAATACAAGTCAAAACTAAACTTGAATCCTAATCTTTCCATCCACTTTGATAAAAATACAAGTACCTAGTACTATGTTTTCTTGTTTTAAGTTATAGATTACTGTAACTTACTAAATGTCAATTACTACGGGTCGTATTTCAAGTTGTGCATACTGGGTCTACTTGTTTGTTACTAAGTGTTGATTACTTATGAGTTTCTATTTACTTGTGTCGGAGTGCATTTTCAGAAGCATCAGAGGAAGAAGTGAGAGAAATAATCAATAACATATGCTAAATTATCTTCTAGATGCAAGTGAGATTAATGTTTACAGAATGCACAAAGAAACAGTAGTGTCCTCATTTACTAGAAAATGCTAACTCGTCTGTACAGCAAAGAGAACATAATGTGCTAGGTCTACTTTTGATGAATGTGTAGTTTTAAGACCGTTTATGTTCCTGACAGATAACAAAATAAAAAAGAAGAGACAAAAATAACAAAGAAATCTAGGTACTGGATAATACGCTGTTTATAGCGTTGGAATGTAGAAATGTCAGTTAGTGTTAAGATCTAAGAGACATAATGTTTAACATCAAAAACTAGAAAGGGTTGTCACACTAGCCTGGCAAATTGCTTTAGGACGTCGGATTTCCTGTCGTATCCCACTCTTCATCAGCTTCATTACCATTGACAAGTATTGCGCTATCTGTAGAGTCAGCATCCACCACAGCAGCCACATCTTGACCCTCTTGCATATCTTCTTACCTCTTTTCTTTCTGTTCTGTGAGCTCGTCAACCTTATAAGCAAAAAAAACAGGCTTCAGTATTAACCTTGAAATGAAAAACTATCAGGAATTGAAATGAAAAACAATGAAACAAAGAAAGCTACTTGGTTTCAAGTAAAACATGAGAAAATGACAGATCATTCTCCACCCCATTTTGTTCCAAAATTAAATTTATCCTTCATCAAGGACCATCAAATGGTGTGGCATTCCAAGTTTGGCCTATCATTCTGAATTAAATTTCAGTACAACACATAGAAAAAGAATTTGTAACAAGACTCAAAGTAGTTGCTTTTCCTACCCTACTACTCCCACGTGAGATTTTATGATTCAAAGCTCAAAGTATTAATTCGTAAACAAAATCTTCTGGGAACAGCTAAAGTACATGAAAGCAAAACATTGATAATAATAAACAATAAAAGCATTGATCTCTTCCTAATAATTACAATCAACCTTGAGCCCGCCTTTAAAATTCACAACTGGGGCCTGAAAAACACTAGTAAGGGGCACAACAGCAGTGGTACATGATCCTTGCTTGCTCTCTCTATAATTTCAGCCAAGCACCTAAACAATTTGAACATTTTTTTACATGAAGTATGAAAATGATTCACTTATATGAGACAAAGGGGACGAATGAATCAATCTAAGTTTTGGCCAGACTCCATGTCCAAGGATATAACCAACCATAGTAGGTCCAAAACATAACCTAGATGCATGACATTGAGAGATTTGGTACATTAACATTCCCTGGACCCTGATATGAGAGACGAAAGATATAATTATGAGCATGCATCTTCAGGATACCTCATAATCTGAGCCTCCATTCTCGAGTGTTTGCTCTTCGTCCATTTGCATGTTTCTAAAAGCTTCCACAAGATTAGCATTGGATCTGTTGTTGAGATTCAAATACTCTGCCGCTAGAGGATAATTACTTCTGCAAACCAATTAGGGTAATGCACACGTATGCCTCATTCGATTGTCATAATAACAAATATTTGGCTTTTTAATGCTGTTAATATATTTATCAAATAGAGGCATGCAAAAAATATAGCAATAACAAATTGAAAGAGGAGGTACTTCAATCATAAAAAACAATAAAGCAAGGGAGAATGGGCTATACCTTGTCTCTGCAACTTTTGATTGAACACCAAGTGCAACTTGCCAGTCCTCAAATAGGTTGGGATACTCTTCAGGATCAGCCAAAGACTCTGCAGCTTTCTGGTTAACCTGATGTTTACAGCTTAGCAGGTCAAAATCACAATTCCTTTTGCAGCATAGATTCAAATACAAGGGGCATACAAAAAATAGACGTTGCAAGACATACTGCTTAAAATATCAAAAAAAATAATTATTATTTTGATATTTTTGCCAATTTTATTAAAAGCATATTTATTTAGGTGCACTTCATGCTTTAATGTCAGTAGCACCCACAAACAAGACAAAGTACAGAGATCTTGCTAATGCAAGTTTTTTTAAAAGCATTACCCGGTGACTGATGCAGGTCTAGTTTGTATCAGGCTTGCATGCAAAATTAGGCTTACAGATACTTTGTATATAAAGTTTTTGGTTTTCACATTTAATAAACATTTGAGGATAGGTCTATTATACAAAAGAGAAAAAGTATACCAAAAAAATTGTGCAAGATACTTATTTCGCATGCCTAGTTTTGCACACCAAATAGCAACCATTTAATATTAAGAGGGAGTATTGAAGACTGATTTAGGTCCATACTATACAAAGTAAAAAGTGATACAGCAAGGTCTATGTGGTAATTTTGTTAATGATACTCCTGCAGCACATGTATAAACTTCACTTCTGTTTCTTATCTTTGGACTTTTACCAAAACGCGCATAAAGAAAAAAATATCATAAATATAGAATTCAGATCTATCACTCTGCATGCATGCAGGCACGAAACACTAATACAGGTACATCAGCCAGTTTCCCGAAAGCTCTAAACATAGGTTCAGAAAGAGACCACTTATTTACTCGCTCATGGACCAACACTTGCATCCATGATTGATCTGAAAAAAGTTTGATCAAGAAGTGAGTATGGATATAGACAAGATATGGAAAGAAACCTTATTGAGATCTTTCCTCCATAGTGCAACTATTTCTGAAACCTTGCTTGGTAAATAAGATCTTGCCATTAAAGCAGCCTCTGGTATTCGGTTGCTGCAAAGAGAATACATCCAAGATGAGTATATCATGGATCATTTATGCCTTACATGTAAATTAACAACTGCAGGCACTCTTCAACTTTACCCAACATAAATAGACAAAGGAACGCGACATTGTTTCTCCCGTGTTCTTTAGCAAGTGATGCAAGTTTTAAGATTTCCTCAGCATCTCCTAAAGAAGAGTACAGTAGTAACAATCCACTGAAGTCCTTTGCATGCTTTAAACACTTCTCAGCCATCTCCAACTGTAGCAATTGAAATGGCAAGAGTCAATAGAAGGAATGATGGATAGAGTACACAGCTAGAGTTAGTTAGACAAATCTATAATTCAACAGAAAATTTTAGACGTCATTCTTTTGCTATCAACAAAAGAAAAAGGTTACATAACTGTGAAGTCGCTTGTGCAAGGTGGTTCCGAGAACAAGAAAAAACAAGGTAAGGATCCAGTAAGACCATATATGAGGCTTGGTTACTTTCAATCAAGTGAAATGAAAAAAATGTGAAAACGAGTAAACAGCCTAATGAGGGTAGCAAATGCACTCCATCTTTGATATACATAGTATCCAATCCAAAATTCAACTAAAATAAAGCACACCCGAAAAAGTTAGGATATACCATTCCGGTTGACATAGCTAATGCACCCAACTAATCATATCCGTAATAAAATAATAGATCAGCATTTATAACGAGCAAAATTAAAGTAAAAAATCACAACTAAATCAAATCACAAATCACAACTAAAGCAAAAAAATGAGGATTAAAGTTAAAAAATACCATGTAATCAGTAGACATGAAAGGATCGTGAACTTTACACAATTTGCAAAAATTAAAAAACAAACAAAAATACAAATGAACAACCAAAAACACCCAAATTACCTAAAGCTTTAAATCTTTTTCTCAGATTAGGTCCTGTATACAACAAGAAGAAAAGTATTAGCAACAAGTTTAGACACTAAATTAATAAAACAATAAGGGTTTCGAATTAGAAAAAAAACCCAATTTACAAAATTAGGGTTTTCAATTCAAAAATCCTCAACTTTTAAAACTGGTGTTCATGCAGAGAAGAGCAGTTCGATTCAAGTAGATACAACACTTATCGAAGCAGATAGGTTAACTGAAAGAGGCTTAATGGAGAGATTGAGAGCGGAGAGAGGTTCAGAGAGAGAGAGGTTCCAGTTCGAGAGAGAGAGGTTCTGTGGCGCCCTCCAAACCCGGGTCAGAAGTTTGGGGTCCACACACACCTTAATTATAACCTGCTTATAACAATAATAAAGATAATAATAATATATGCAATGACCCTACTTACCAACCACCACGGACCGCAACAGGTTAAAGTATGCACACAAGCCAAACACACTAATATATTACAAACCGTTCAAATCCCAACTATTTCAAACTCAAACTGAGTATTAAACATTATTACAAACTTTTACAAACTTAAATTATTCCAAAAGAAGCCTACTAGCTCAGCTTTCTCAATCTGAACCCCTAGCTCTCGCGCTGGATTGGGGATCCTCTTTACCAACTGGTTTCTTTTTAACTGGAAAGAATATAAACAACATCGCACAAATGAGCTAACTAGCTCAGCAAGTCACAATGACAAAACTGAGAATAATGATCATCAGGTGAATATGGTTATGATATCAAGTTAACAATGGATTATGATTTAGAATTGGATATTATACTTTTAATTTAAAAACCAAGGTTAGGCTGCTGATCAGTCACGCACTAACCCCGAGCAAGGTATACAGCATTGCTCTAACTACTGGATCCAAGGCACACATTGGCCTAACTTGACCATTATATGGTCTGACCACAAATCTGGTCCATAATTTTATAAAAACAATCCAATTCTAAGATAATAACAGAATATGCAATAATAAACAATAACTGAAATCATTAACAACAATAAATGTTTAACAATGAAAGGGTTTCAATCCTTGTAAGGATCAATAAGGCAATTTAAAAGCTTGGATGCTGGGTAATGAAAGAATTGGATAACAAAGGAATTAACATTTCAGGGTTTCAAAGATTTAGGCTTTCAAAGCATAGGATACAATGAGTGAATGTACAAGTAATTCAGTTCAGTGTTTGGGATTTTGTTTGCATGTATTTGTAGAGTAGTATCGTAGATTTGTGGTTCTTGTTTGGGTATACAATAATCAATGGATTAGAAAGAATATGATTCATGGCTCAAGAACAATAACTGAAATCAGGATTTAGGTTTCTGTGCTTCAAAGCACTTGTAATATCACAGGATTATCAAGTACTATAATATCTCGAGAAAGTTCAGAACACTTGCCTGATATTAGCTTACTACACTGCATTCGCTTCCAATCACAACCGTTTTACTCCTCAACTACCTGTTTCCTTTTCCTACGTCTTGCCTCTTCTGCTCACATATCATAAGCATCTATCAATAATTTACTCATGGAATTCTATTTAACACATACTTCTATCTACCCTTCATTTTACCCAAATCCGATTAACGGATTGAAAGTTATGCAATAATCAAGTAAACACCGAATATATAGACCGATAGTCAATTAACAAGTCACATATAACACATAATACATCACGTAATCAATGATATATTATTTATAAAGAAGTCTCGGGTCATAAATAGGCTTTCTGGTATTTAAAATGATTTTTAAAACATTTTTCGGAATTAAAACGGGTCGTTGAATCAATTTCGGGTTAATAAACAGGTTTCGGTTGACCCATTCTGGCTCCGAAATAATTTTAGAATAATTATCGAGCCTTGGAAATAATTTAGAATAATATTTTAAAACTCGAAACTATTTTTCAGAATTTTTAAATCATTTTTAAATAATTAAATCTAATTAAATAACTAATTAAAATCAATTAATAATTAATTAAATCAATTAATCAATTAATTTTCGAATTAATTGACAATTAATCAATTATAAATTAACTGAAATATTAACTAATTAATTTAGATTTATTTGTGAATTAAAAATAATTTTCAGAATTAAAATAATAATTTTTAGAATTTTCAAAAATTAAAAACGAATTTTTATAATAAAAATAAATAGGAAATATGATTTTTAAACATTTTATAAACAGGAATCCTAAATTTGCAAAGTCTGGAAACTTCAGGGACCTAACTGTATCGTCCCCAAAAGTCCAGGGACCAAACTGCAATTTTACACCCCGTCGCCGGAAAACAGTCGAGTTCGCCGGAGAACACGATTCCGACCTCCTCACCTTACCACAAGCTCCAGATCACATCTACAAATTACCAGGAATACAATAATGCAATCAAAACAACCTAACAATCCCTGAGTTGGCCGGAATTTGGCCGTGAAGTTTTCCAGTTTCCGGCGAACATCGGAAAACTTCAAAACACAACTCCCTTCTCTACAGACCTCGTTGGTTCATGAAACTTATACGACTAGATTGCAAATTTCACAGAGAACACAACCCACTATAACACAACATCAATCTATCACAGAATAAGAAACCCCCAAATTTCAATTAAGAACATTCATACGGGTTATAAACCCTAATTTTGAAATTCGAAAATTAAACCCACTTTTGAGCATGTTATTGAACTCCAAATCAGACGTATGACATATGAAAATCATCAGGAAAACAAGCTCTACAACATGCAATCATCACATCATACAAACAATCATCCGAACAAAAATTCATATTTTTAATAAAATAAATTCGAAAATAAATAAATTTTTAGAAAAATAACCTTGATTTCTGCAGTGAAACAAAGCTCAGAATCTGATAGAACACCTCAAATCCTTCGTTTTGGTTACTCAAGCTTTGAAAACAGAGATCGGTAACGCCTTCGTTTTGCTGTTTGATTCTTAGAACAGTTTATGTAATTAGGGCTTTTCTCTGAAAATTATATAATTATCTGTCTGCAAATGATTTTGATACGAAATAAAATACGGTAAAAGGCTATTTATAATTACGGAAAATTAGTATCCCGTTGGATCATTCCAGATATAAAACGGTACGTTTATTTGTAAAAACTGATCCAAACGGTATCGGTTTTCGGGATAATTATCCAAATCAGTACAATTTGTACTGCGGTCTTGGTCTCAGCGCCTGGTTACACGTATTACGAAGTGATAATTGTGATAGTTTAATAAAAAGCTCCCGTTTATCGAAAATACGGGTTTTATTGATTTACCGAAACGAATATTGTATCGAAAATGTTGCGCCGGGACCCGCGCAGGACAAACCGTACGCCGGATCGAAAAAGTCGAAACATGGAATATGCTCGGAATATTACAATTAGGTTAGAAAGGAGTTCTCGAAAGAGTTTCGGGTTCCAAAAACGTAACAATGGTTGACGTCGGTTGGTTCCCATTTTTATAAAATAGATTTTAATTACCCGGAAAAAGATTTTAGAAATTTCATATGATTCTTATAAATCCATAAACCAACATAAAAATAATTAGGAAGATATGACAATTATCTATATTTTATTTTGGACATATAAAAATTAAAATACTCAATTAATATTATTTTTGAATATTCAAGTACAGATAACACTTAACAATTAACTCACAGAATAGATACTGAACACACATAATAATTATATAATAGCAAAAATAATTACACGATATATCCCGGATATTACATCCTTCCCCCCTTAAAAGGATTCTGTCCTCAGAATCTCTAAGAAAACAAATGAGGGTACTTTTCTCTCATATCACTTTCTAACTCCCAGGTTGACTCTTCAACCTTTGGGTTTCTCCACAATACTCTTACTAACTTTACCACTTTATTTCTCAATACTTTCTCTCTTTCCTCTAGAATCTCTATCGGACTCTCTACATATGATAAATCTGCTTGAAGTTCTATTGGCTCATATTCTATTACATGCCTGGAGTCTGGATTATATTTCTTAAGCATTGATATGTGAAAAACATTGTGAATGTGCTCCATGTACGGAGGTAACGCCAACTCGTAAGCTACCTTGCCAATACGCTTTAGGATTTCAAAAGGTCCGACATATCTTGGGTTTAGCTTCCCTTTCTTCCCAAACCTCGTTAGTCCTTTCCATGGTGATACTCTCAATAGTACCAAGCTTCCTTCTTCAAATTCCATGTCTTTTCTTGATTGGTCTGCATATTTCCTTTGACGATCTTGTGCGGCTATTAATCTTTTCTGGATAATTTCAACAACTTCCTTTGTCTGCTGCACCAATTCGGGTCCGAGTATTTTACGTTCTCCTACTTCGTCCCAATATACTGGAGATCTACATTTGCGTCCATAAAGGGCTTCATAAGGTGGCATCCCAATACTGGCGTGATAACTGTTGTTATAAGCAAACTCTATTAGGGGTAAATGCTCGTCCCAACTTCCTTTGAAATCAATAGCACAAACACGTAGCATGTCCTCGATTGTCTGGATCGTTCTTTCACTTTGGCCATCCGTTTGGGGGTGATAAGCCATACTCATATTCAATCTTGTTCCCAAACATTCTTGAAAACTCTTCCAAAATCTTGAATTAAATCTTAGATCTCGATCAGATACAATAGACACTGGAACTCCTTGACGAACTACGATCTCTTTCAAGTACATATGAACTAACTTGTCGAGCGAAAATCTTTCATTTATAGGCAGAAAATGAGCTGACTTGGTAAGTCTATCTACTATAACCCAAATGGCATCATGATTAGCCCTTGTCCTTGGTAATCCAACTATGAAATCCATGGCAATATGTTCCCACTTCCACTCTGGAATCTCCAATGGCTGTAGCAATCCACTTGGTCTCTGATGCTCCGCTTTAACTTTCTGACAGGTATAGCATTTGCTAACCCATTCCGCAATTTCCCTCTTCATATTTGGCCACCAATAATTCTTCTTTAAATCTCTGTACATTTTGGTACTCCCTGGATGGATGGAATATCTTGAACTATGTGCCTCTTGTAAAATTTCATTTTTTAGCTCCGTTACTGGTGGAATCCAAATTCTTGAAGAAAACCTAAGAATACCTTGATCATCTTGTTGCGTGCATAATTCCTCACCTACCAAACTATTTATATCTTGATCCATTACCTCTTTCTGGCATTTCTTTATTTTCTCCAATAACTCCGGTTGAAAAATCATACCGTACACTTTTGCTTCCTCAGGCTTGCAAATTTTAATCTCCAATTCCAATTTTTGAAATTCTTTATATATCTCTTCAGGTACGGATAACACATTTAACTTTTCCTTCCGACTTAACGCATCTGCTACAACGTTCGCCTTACCGGGATGATAATTAATCGAGCAATCATAATCTTTGATCAATTCTAACCATCTCCTTTGTCTCATATTAAGTTCCTTCGGGGTAAATATATATTTCAAACTTTTGTGATCCGTGAAAATCTCACACTTTTCTCCATACAAATAATGTCTCCAAATCTTCAAAGCGAAAACTATAGCTGCTAACTCCAAATCATGAGTAGGGTACTTCTGTTCGTGTGGTTTCAATTGCCTTGACGCATACGCAATCACCTTATCGTGCTGCATAAGAACACATCCTAATCCTTTGTAGGAAGCATCGCTATAAATTACGAAATTCCCTTGATCGTCTGGAAATGACAAAACAGGTGTCGTGATTAATCTCCGCTTTAATTCCTGAAAACTTTCTTCGCACTTGTCATTCCATATAAACTTTTCATTCTTTCGTGTAAGCTTTGTCAATGGTGTTGCAATTCTTGAGAAATTCTGAACGAATCGTCGATAATATCCTGCCAATCCCAAGAAACTTCTTACCTCAGTGGGTGTTCTCGGTCCCAATTCGTAATTGCCTCGATCTTTGCCGGGTCCACTTTGATCCCTTCATTACTGACTATGTGTCCTAAGAACTGAACTTCCTGTAGCCAAAACTCACACTTCGACAATTTAGCATATAACGTCTTTTTCCTTAAAATCTCCAAAGTTGTCCTTAAATGTTCCGTATGATCCTCCTCCGTCTTTGAATAGATCAAAATATCGTCTATAAATACTATAACGAACTTGTCCAAATATTTCTTGAAAATTCTGTTCATCAGGTCCATAAACGTTGTTGGGGCGTTGGTCAATCCAAAAGACATCACTAAAAATTCATAATGCCCATACCTTGTTCTGAAAGCTGTCTTTGGTATATCTTCTGGTTTGATCTTCAGTTGATGATATCCCGATCTTAAATCGATTTTGGAGAAATACTTGGCTCCCTTCAATTGGTCAAACAAATCATCAATTCTGGGTAACGGATACTTATTCTTGATCGTCAACTTGTTGAGCTCCCTATAGTCGATACACAGTCTCATACTTCCATCCTTCTTCTTGACAAATAATACCAGTGCACCCCACGGGGATACGCTGGGTCTAATTACTCCTTTCTCTAACAGCTCTTGCAATTGCTTTGCTAACTCTTTCATCTCAACGGGCGCCATTCTATACGGGGCCTTGGATACTGGTTCGGTTCCAGGTGCTAAGTCGATTGCAAATTCAATTTCTCTATCTGGAGGAAGTCCTGGTAACTCGTCGGGAAATACGTCTGGAAATTCATTTACAACTGGAATATCTTCAAGTTTTGCTGGCTCCTGACTTCTGTCGATCACATATGCTACGAAATGCTCACATCCTTGTCGTAGTAACTTCTTGGCTTGAATCATCGTTAAGAACTTCTTTAACTGCTTCTGTCCCTTGAACGTTACTATTCTTTCGTCTGGCGTTTTCACCATTACTTTCTTATTTCGACAATCTATCTGAGCATCATGTTTAGATAACCAATCCATTCCTAATATAACGTCAAATTCTCCTAACTTAAACGGTATCAAATCTACACAAAACTTACTACCGGAAATCTCAATCTCACAATTCCCACAAACTTGGTTAACAGTTACACGTTCTTGATTTGCTAATTCCACAGTCATTATTTCATTTAAATACCCAACTGGACAATTTAACTTACTAACAAAATCTTGTGAAACAAACGATCGAGTTGCTCCCGAATCTATTAACACTTTGGCACATAAAGAATTCACATTAAGCGTACCTGCCACGACATCCGTATCCTGGATCGCATCCTTCACCGACATGTTAAAAACTCTAGCCCTCGGAGTCTCATTCACTGTTGGGGTAGATCCCATAATCCTTAATGCATTACTGACTGGGGTTGGTGTCTTGCAATCCCTGGCCATATGTCCTGGCTTCCCACATTTAAAGCATGTAAATCCAATGACTGGAACTTTCACTGCTGGATTCCGGATAGGCTGATCCTTATTTGCTGGCTCTCTTGCTGGCTGATTTCGGCACTCCCTCGAGTAGTGCCCTTTCTGGTTGCATTTAAAACATACCACATTCAACTTATTACAAACTCCTCCATGCTTCTTTCCACAAACTTGACAATCCGGAAAAGTTAATCTCAACTGATTCGGTTGATTCACATTAGCTGAACGATTGCCCTGGCCTCCGTCTCCTGCATTTTGTCTCCTGAAATTAAAATTTCTCCCTGGCTGAAACTTGCCCTTCTTAAAATTTGGAAACTTCCATGTTTGTGACTGACCCTCACTTCCCTCAACTTTCCTTTTCTTGCTTTCCTTTTCTTTCTGGAACATCTCACTTACTGTCTCTGCGATCATAGCTTTCTGTACAACCCCGGCATAGGTATCCAATTCAAAAATAGCTACCTTCCCTCTGATCCATGGCTTCAAGCCTTACTGGAATCTCTTAGCTTTTTTTCTATCAGTATCAACATACGACGGCACATACCTTGACAATTCCTCAAACTTCCCCTCATAATCTGTTACCGACATGTTCCCTTGCTTCAATTCTAAAAACTTCAGCTCCATTTGATCCTGAACAAACTGAGGAAAATACTTTTCTAAAAACAATTCCTTAAACCTTTCCCAAGTAATAACATCTGTGCTTTCCAATATCTTCACCATCTCCCACCAATAGGTGGCCTCATTCTTCAGATAGTAACTTACAAATTCAACCTTCTGCTCCTCTTTCACTTTTACCAAGGCAAAAGCCTTCTCTATTTCCTTTAACCACACATTTGCTTCAATTGGCTCTAAGGAACCCTTGAATTCTGGTGGGTTTACTGCCTGAAAAGCTTTGAAAGTTACCTGGGGATTGGTCTGTCTCTGCTGTTGTTGTGTCAGGTGAACTGTTTGTTGGGCCAAGATTTGAAGAATCTGGGCTATTGCTGGGTCCATGGGTCCTGGGTTCACATTCTGGTTTGTATTATCTTGGGTATTATTGTTGGTTTCTTCATTCTGGGTGTTGGTGCGGGTATTTCTTCTGGGAGGCATTTTCTGTAAAGAATCAATCAATTTATTTAGCTTTTGAATCAAATCTTTGTATAAAAGAAAAGTTTTGTGAAATAGAAATATCTCTTTTTGAAAACAGTTGTAACTAAGTAAATTGCATGCTTCTTTACAGAATATAAACAGTTATGGAAAACAGGGTACATGGTATCACAGGGTATACTGGTGCAATAAATAAGGTAAAGTAAAACAGGTGCGATAAAGTAAATGACAGTGTTGGAAAGGAAAAGGTACTGATATATAGATCAAAAGTTTTAGGTAGTACAAGCGTAAAGACGCTTCGAAAGTAAAATCAAAAAGGGTACAACAACCTACTCACTAGTCAGCATCGCTAGTCTATAAATATAACTCAAAAGTCTTCTGATACACACTACACACTACTGTCCATACTACATAACTATAACAACACTGCTCAGCATCTTCATCTCAAAATCTCTAACTCATGGCAAATCTGGACCTCCTATCTCCTCAAGCTCCTCTAGAACCCACTTAGCCCACTCCACTAGGAAATTAGGGGTGATGTCCTCATGTGTAGCCTCAGCAATCCTCACAGCAGCTGTTCTGCGAAACGCCTGGAGCCTCTCCCTAAGTCGCCTTTCACCACTCCCCATCTCTCTAGTACGCATGATATGCAATAACTCCTGGATCTGACCCTGTAGGAATCGCTGCTCCATAAGGCAAGCCTCAAACTGATGATATGGAACAGGATAGGAAGAGAACTGGAAAGGTACTCATGTGACTGAATGACTAGTAAAGCCTGAATCAGCAGGTGGGGGTCCTCTAACAGGTGGCCTCATGCCTGGAGGTGGAATAGCCTGCAATGGTACGGGCTGCAACACCGGTGGAGGTAGAATAGCCAATGCTGGTGGAATCACAGGATGTGGATCCGATGCTGGTGCTCCAACTGAAGGCTCTGAGTGATCAGCTGATACGGGAATAAAAGAGTCGGCCATCTCTGCTATCTGAAATCATATTGTAATATAAGAATCTCGTACCACGACGCAAACTATACTAATACCGGTTATACCATAACACTCAACCTCTCGACGTTCTATCATCCTATACCTTACTTCTAATCCTATCCCTCTACCCATTCCCGTCAACCTAGGCTTGTGTCAGTGACTTATAACCTGTAGCTCTGATACCAAACCTGTGGCGCCCTCCAAACCCGGGTCAGAAGTTTGGGGTCCACACACATACCTTAATTATAACCTGCTTATAACAATAATAAAGATAATAATAATATATGCAATGACCCTACTTACCAACCACCACGGACCGCAACAGGTTAAAGTATGCACACAAGCCAAACACACTAATATATTACAAACCGTTCAAATCCCAACTATTTCAAACTCAAACTGAGTATTAAACATTATTACAAACTTTTACAAACTTAAATTATTCCAAAAGAAGCCTACTAGCTCAGCTTTCTCAATCTGAACCCCTAGCTCTCGTGCTGGACTGGGGATCCTCTTTACCAACTGGTTCCTTTTTAACTGGAAAGAATATAAACAACATCGCACAAATGAGCTAACTAGCTCAGCAAGTCACAATGACAAAACTGAGAATAATGATCATCAGGTGAATATGGTTATGATATCAAGTGAACAATGGATTACGATTTAGAATTGGATATTATACTTTTAATTTAAAAACCAAGGTTAGGCTGCTGATCAGTCACGCACTAAGCCCGAGCAAGGTACACAGCATTGCTCTAACTACTGGATCCAAGGCACACATTGGCCTAACTTGACCATTATATGGTCTGACCACGAATCTGGTCCACAATTTTATAAAAACAATCCAATTCTAACATAATAACAGAATATGCAATAATAAATAATAACCGAAATCATTAACAACAATAAATGTTTAACAATGAAAGGGTTTCAATCCTTGTAAGGATCAATAAGGCAATTTAAAAGCTTGGATGCTGGGTAATGAAAGAATTGGATAACAAAGGAATCAACATTTCAGGGTTTCAAAGATTTAGGCTTTCAAAGCATAGGATACAATGAGTGAATGTACAAGTAATTCAGTTCAGTGTTTGGGATTTTGTTTGCATGTATTTGTAGAGTAGTATCGTAGATTTGTGGTTCTTGTTTGGGTATACAATAATCAATGGATTAGAAAGAATATGATTCATGGCTCAAGAACAATAACTGAAATCAGGATTTAGGTTTCTGTGCTTCAAAGCACTTGTAATATCACAGGATTATCAAGTACTACAATATCTCGAGAAAGTTCAGAACACTTGTCTGGTATTAGCTTACTACACTGCACTCGCTTCCAATCACAACCGTTTTACTCCTCAACTACCTGTTTCCCTTTCCTATGTCTTGCCTCTTCTGCTCACATATCATAAGCATCTATCAATAATTTACTCATGGAATTCTATTCAACACATACTTCTATCTACCCTTCGTTTTACCCAAATCCGATTAACGGATTGAAAGTTATGCAATAATCAAGTAAACACTGAATATATAGACCGATAGTCAATTAACAAGTCACATATAGCACATAATACATCACGTAATCAATGATATATTATTTATAAAGAAGTCTCGGGTCATAAGTAGGCTTTCTGGTATTTAAAATGATTTTTAAAACATTTTTCGAAATTAAAACGGGTCGTTGAATCAATTTCGGGTTAATAAACAGGGTTCGGTTGACCCATTCTGGCTCCGAAATAATTTTAGAATAATTATCGAGCCTTGGAAATAATTTAGAATAATATTTTAAAGTTCGAAACTATTTTCCAGAATTTTTAAATCATTTTTAAATAATTAAATCTAATTAAATAACTAATTAAAATTAATTAATAATTAATTAAATCAATTAATCAATTAATTTTCGAATTAATTGACCAATTAATCAATTATAAATTAACTGAAATTAATTAACTAATTAATTTAGATTTATTTGTGAATTAAAAATAATTTTCAGAATTAAAATAATAATTTTTAGAATTTTCAAAAATTAAAAACAAATTTTTATAATAAAAATAAATAGGAAATATGATTTTTAAACATTTTATAAACAGGAATCCTAAATTTGCAAAGTCTGAAAACTTCAGGGACCTAACTGTATCGTCCCCAAAAGTCCAGGGACCAAACTGCAATTTTACACCCCGTCGCCGGAAAACAGTCGAGTTCGCCGGAGAACACGATTCCGACCTCCTCACCTTACCACAAGCTCCAGATCACATCTACAAATTACCAGGAATACAATCATGCAATCAAAACAACCTAACAATCCCTGAGTTGGCCGGAATTTGGCCGTGAAGTTTTCCAATTTCCGGCGAACATCGGAAAACTTCAAAACACAACTCCCTTCTCTACAGACCTCGTTGGTTCATGAAACTTATACGACTAGATTGCAAATTTCACAGAGAACACAACCCACTATAACACAACATCAATCTATCACAGAGTAAGAAACCCCCAAATTTCAATTAAGAACATTCATACGGGTTATAAACCCTAATTTTGAAATTCGAAAATTAAACCCACTTTTGAGCATGTTATTGAACTCCAAATCAGACGTATGACATATGAAAATCATCAGGAAAACAAGCTCTACAACATGCAATCATCACATCATACAAACAATCATCCGAACAAAAATTCATATTTTTAATAAAATAAATTCAAAAATAAATAAATTTTTAGAAAAATAACCTTGATTTCTGCAGTGAAACAAAGCTCAGAATCTGATAGAACACCTCAAATCCTTCGTTTTGGTTACTCAAGCTTTGAAAACAGAGATCGGTAACGCCTTCGTTTTGCTGTTTGATTCTTAGAACAGTTTATGTAATTAGGGCTTTTCTCTGAAAATTATATAATTATCTGTACGCAAATGATTTTGATACGAAATAAAATACGGTAAAAGGCTATTTATAATTACGGAAAATTAGTATCCCGTTGGATCATTCCGGATATAAAACGGTACGTTTATTTGTAAAAACTGATCCAAACGGTATCGGTTTTCGGGATAATTATCCAAATCAGTACAATTTGTACTGCGGTCTTGGTCTCAGCGCCTGGTTACACGTATTACGAAGTGATAATTGTGATAGTTTAATAAAAAGCTCCCGTTTATCGAAAATACGGGTTTTATTGATTTACCGAAACGAATATTGTATCGAAAATGTTGCGCCGGGACCCGCGCAGGACAAACCGTACGCCGGATCGAAAAAGTCGAAACATGGAATATGCTCGGAATATTACAATTAGGTTAGGAAGGAGTTCTCGAAAGAGTTTCGGGTTCCAAAAACGTAACAACGGTTGACGTCGGTTGGTTCCCGTTTTTATAAAATAGATTTTAATTACCCGGAAAAAAATTTTAGAAATTTCATATGATTCTTATAAATCCATAAACCAACATAAAAATAATTAGGAAGATATGACAATTATCTATATTTTATTTTGGACATATAAAAATTAAAATACTCAATTAATATTATTTTTGAATATTCAAGTACAGATAACACTTAACAATTAACTCACAGAATAGATACTGAACACACATAATAATTATATAATAGCAAAAATAATTACACGATATATCCCGGATATTACAGGTGAGAGAGAGAGAGAGAGAGAGAGAGAGATTGTGATGGTGAGATGATGGCCGGAATTGAAAGAGATTGTGAGGGGAGAGAGGCTCGATCGAGAGAGAGAGAGTTTCGAGAGAGAGAGACGTTTGATTTTGTGTCTGAAGATTGATTTGGGGGAACCAAAATTTGGTTAAGGGGGGAGAATTTTGGGATTGGGGGGGAATTTAGAATTAAAGCTGAATGAAAATTTGACTAAGGGGGAAAGAAAAGGTGGGCACAAAATTACTATTGTTTTGGTGAATTTTAGACATCGGTTTAATTATAACCGATGTCTACAAAGAACAAAGACATCACAAAAATACGGGGTGATGTCAATACTTCTTTTAACATCAGTGGCAAAGTTAACCGATGTCTAATGTGTGATGTCTATTGGCATTATTCTTGTAGTGGAACCTATTCCATCTCCTCTAGATTGTAAGACTTGCGAGTCTTGGTCGCCCACTAAAAATTGAGTAAACCGAAAAGGAAAATCAGAAAAAAAAATGCATCTAAAATGCCACATTCAGTCATACAAAAATGAATGTACAGACTTTAGAAGTAAAAGAAATTTCCTTGTCCTCAATAATTTCCTTCATGTACCTCATGACCACATAACCACATTCAACCCCACCAGGCTGTTTTGGGGATCCCTGTTAAGATAAAAACAAAAAAAGTTGGCTTTACAAACTGATCAAATCAGAATTACTGTCGTACTACAAAAATTATAATATAAATTACTTACTACGAGATTCTTGATTTTAGGAACTTTGTTTCCCTTCCTGTTTGAGAATTAACTTGTTTTATTGTCCTGCATATTATAATGACACAGTGTCAAGAGTCATATTTCGAATACAAGAAATAAATTAAAACAACATAAAAAATAAAAGGAATAATGTTACTCTGATAAATCTTTTTCCAAATAATCAAAATGAGTTGGATGAGGCAAAGGATTGAGAATGTAAATGTCGCCATCCCATATTACGACCAGAATCCAGTGACAACTGCATTATTATAAATTTACACAAGTCAGATTTTTTTAAAAATAGCCTAAAAACCTAAAAGAAAATTAATTTAATAGATTACAATATGCATTTGAAAATACTTACTGATGATTATGTGGCATGAAGAATATGTGATTTTGATTACCCTCTTTTAACCGACTACCAACATTTCGTTGAAATTCAGCATTCAAATTAAAGTTGGCGCCAGGATCAAAAAATCCATACAGGACCACATCATCATTCTTGCGAACCCTCTTAATTGTACTATGCAAGTGCTTATACATATGCGGGAGAAATTAAAATTACTAGCAAACCTGTTGTGCGATAATTCAAACAGTACCTATAACCACGAAAATAAATTACTTACGCCATATACGTACAGATCGCAGCTTGTCCAATCATGTCAAACTCTAACAAAGCTTTTAAATTCTCATGCAATAAATATATTGTCTTCTCAACTCCAAACACATCAGAATTACATGGAATAGGGATCCATTCCCCGCTGGCTTTCATAAATGTTGTAGCATGTTTCTACAATACCTTGTATTGGCGTGCACTTTCTTGCTAACCTTGACGTGATTGAACTCTTGCTGAATTTTTTGCACCTCACCCTTGTTCTTTGACTGCGACACATCTCTTTTCTTTTTCTATAAAAAAATGAAAAGAATATAAATAGACATTTATTCGCCTAATTAACCCCTATTTTTCAACTTTTATACAACTTTAGCAACCAACAAGCACGTGTAAATACCATAACTGTCCGTAGGCTGATTAAATTTTGAGGTCATGCCAAGTGTGAACCAACGGCTTCACGAACTTGTTCTATTTCACCAGGTTTAGGCACGGGAACTAAAACGTCTGGTTGGATACGTCCATCAACCGATACACGAGCATGTCCAGTCTTCAAGGGCACTCCATGAACCGAAACATTCATTTCATCATCTTCGAAAACAGTACCAAAAGCAACCTTATTTTCGATGTTATCCACCGAAAGCTCACAAATTTGTGGACCCTATAATTGTAAGGAGTAAATTGTATAATTAATCTACAATTTGAAGAACCGTATAATTACAATAATATTTGTGAAATATACCTTCTTTTCTGATGGAGGGGGTTGATCATAAGCAAGACAATCATCATTCACCAATATTTCTTTTGCTTTTAGTGGTTTACAATTTGCTTCTCCTTCAACTGGTTGGCAACTTGCTATATCCGAAAAATTCGGAGAGTGCTGATTAGATCCAGTAAACAATGACTTGAGTTCAGCCATTTCCCGCCTTGTTCTTTCCAACTCCTCTTGTAGCACTCTATCACGGGCCAACAACTCTGCCTTGGTAATTGCAGGTTTTCACTCTTTCGGCAGATTAAAAAACATTTTTTGGGTGACGAAACCTCCAACTCCTCGAACCCTGCCTGAATGCTCAGGAGTTCCGAGTGCCGTAATCAACACATCATCAGTTCCAGATGGTATGAATTCACCCTTCTCCTTCTTTTCGAGTAATTCATCCTATCAATAAATCAAAAATGAACATTAGAGCCAGATAAATGGACCATTTCTCTAACTAATGCAGATATGAATAAACATCAGATCTTAGGGACATATTATGAATAATGAAGGAATAAATAGATTTCTCATTATAATATGTTTTTCTCGATTAAATGCAGTTTTTTTCATAATTATTACTTACAATTCTGGCAAATACTGCTTCTTTATCTTCATCAAGCTCCTCATCATCTAGCTTTGACTTTCGAGCCTTTTTCCAAAATATTGCCCGATCTGGTTTCTCCTCGGGCTTCAGTTTGCCTTTCTTTATCTGTTTAAGATGAGAAAAAATTAAAAGGTGCTTTTAAAAAGTGATATTTTGATTGACATTATAGCTAGGTTCTTACGTCATCCTCTTGTAAACTAATGTAACCCTTCCTTGACAAATGATGATGATATTTTCGATTACGCACTCTTTCGCTCTGCAGGGTACGTAGTTTCTGCATCATACAACGAATAATTATATCCAAGTAAATATACTAAATCCAAAAAAGGAAAGGTGGCAAAGAAAATGCATCCATACCAGCCACTTATCACCTGTCCTCTGCGCGACAAATCTCGTCCAAGCTTCTTGACCCACAAACCGATAATTTTTTGGAGGCCTCTTCAGTTTCTTTTTTTTTTCAGCATATGGCATCACGTGTTTAATTGTTAAATAAGTTTTAAACTGTCTCCACTTATCTCCTGCAGACTTAAGCACCATAGCCTCACTTTCCGGAGCAACTTTAAATGTACCCTTTGGACAATAAAATACACAAGTTTATAAGGCTTAGATAGTAGTACTAAAAACAAGTTGTGTGTGTCAACTATAATTTAATACCTTAATATCAAGCCATAATTTATCTTTCAATTCCCGATCCACATTTGGCCAGCTTTCAATGTCGATAGGAATCATAGTTCTTGCCAGGTGCCCTATGAAGGACTGTAAGATACACCTAGTATCTCCGACAGGAACTCCAAACTCATTGTATCTGATTTTAAATCTCTTGCCCTGGGCCTTCCTTACCAATACTTTTTTAAGAGAGGAAACACCTCGTGCAGCTCCCAACCTTCTTTTCTCAAAATTAGAATTAGTTGTTGTTTCTTCTTCAGACTGTTGCTTTTCAGTTTGAGGTTCACTTGGTGCTTGTCCATCCTGATCACAGTGCTTTTCAACCTCCTGATCACAACGCTCTTCGACCTCCTGATCATTTGGTGCTTATTCGGACTCTCTGACCTCTGGAACCATTAGTTTAACTTTTTTAGATTTGCTTTTGTTGGTTCTCTATTTTTTTGCCATTTTGGTCCTTCACTCTGAGTAATAAAACAAGAAATCATTAGTCACTGAATAAATGAAACTCTACATGAATTAAAATGCATTCAAAATTACATATGCATGAATAAAAATGCATTCAAAATTACAATTGGAAAATTAAAAAATATACAAAAAAATTACAAGCAGCTAAAAAAATTATAACTAAAAATTACAAAAGAAAAATGCATTAGTCACTATAATTCATTTACTCAAAAAAATTACAAAGGAATATTAAATATGTTGATTAAATTACAACAAGCAAAAAGTACACAGAGCTAAATTAACAGGATCACCTTTTAACCCAAATTCCCTCAATATTAGGCCTAATACTATGCACAACGTCTTCATTGGTCACATCAGAAGCAGGGATGTTAAAGCAGAAGGGAGGATGTTCCATGATTGTATCACCCGAATCCTCATCGTTATACAACTCTTGATAGTCTCGAGTTGTGGAAGTTAACACGATCGACCAAGTAGGATCAACCGGATCTTTAATGTAAAAAACCTGGTTGACTTGGTCAACAAAGACATATTTATCCTTCTTATGGCGTTGTCGATTGAAATCCACAAGTGCGAAGCCAAGATCTTCGATCTTTATGCCTTTATCATTTTCTGTCCATTTACACAAGAAGAGCGGGGCTTTGAACTCATGGTAATCCAACTCTCATACTTCCAAGATTATGCCATAAAAGGTCATATCACTCTCAATGGGGTTTAAATCTTTCGCACTGGACACCTGGACTGCCTTAGCAACCACAGAAACTCCACTGTTTTAAACAACCTGCGCATCATCTTGGTCTTTCGTAAAGTATCGGACTCCATTGACTGAAAAACCTTGATAAGTTAAAACAGAAAATGATGGTTTTCCAGAGAGCCATCGTAGCGTCTCTGAAAGAGCATCGGGATTTCCCTTCATTTCACTACGTACCTATACATTATATTATATAATTAAAAAAGCCGTCAATTGCAAACTACAACTAACAACTAACAACTATTTAAGTAGACACTACACAAAACCTACTTTTTTTCAAACCAATCGGAAAATAGCCGATTGTGCTCTCCCATGAGCCAATGAACACTTTTTTTCTTCCCTCGGTAAATTTCATCTAAATACTCCTTGTGCATTATGAGAATATGCATAAATATTAGAAATAACCCACAAAAATTACATCTTCAAACAAATAAGACAAGTTAATAAAATAAACATACACGATATAGGGATACACTTCATCATTGTTTTGAAGGACATGCAGATGAGCCTCATCTCGCTCTATTTCTTCCACGACCTTTATTATCGTGGCAGATAATGGACAGGATTGCTTGCCTTCTCAACTGGAATGTCGGCAGTTGTACAAGTCTGGCTCATAAATTCTGTGCAGAATTCTACCGATTCTTCTTTAAGGTAGCTTTATGCCATACAACCTTGAGGATAACATTGGTTTCGTACGTAGCTCTTTAGCACTTTATTGAATCGTTCGAAGGCATACATCCATCTATAAAATAATGGTCCACATAAACGCACTTCTAGGACCAAATGGACAATAAGATGTAACATTACATCAAAAATGATGAAGGGAATATTTTTTCTAGATCGTATAAAGTTATTATTACATCTGACTGCAATTTATCGAGTTTCGAGACATCAACAACTTTGTTGCATAAAGCATTACAAAAGAAGCACAGTCGTATGATTATGACCCTGACATTTTTCGGAAGAACGGATCGAATGAGGAGTTGTTGGAGAAGGATATGGCATTCATGGGACTTAAACCCGTATATCTTCAAATCAGACATGGATACATAATTTTTTATGTTTGATCCATGTCCAGAGGGAAGTTTCATAGACAAGAATGAGTTCAACATTTTCTTTTTTGGCCTTCGACAAAGTAAAAGGGGAAGGGGGCATATAGGTCTTCTTTTCTCCTACTTGAGGAGCTAAATCATGTCTAACACCCATATCAATCATATCACGATGTTCCGCCTCATTATCTTTTGACTTTAGCATATTTAATAACGTCCCAAGCAGATTATCACACACATTTTTCTCGATGTGCATAACATCGAGACAGTGGCGAACATGATGATATTTCCAATATTCTAACTCAAAGAAAACAGACTTTTTCTTCCATGGACATTCCACCTTCTTCGACTTCTTCATCTCTTTTCCAAAACAAAAATCAATTCATTCATGACGCGCTAACACTTTTTCTCCGGAAAGGGGTTGACATGCGTTCCCCAACTCTTGTTGTCCGTTAAAGGTCGCCTTCTGCCTCCTATAAGGGTGCTGCCTAGGTAAATAATGGCGATGACCTTGGAAGCACATCTTCCTAATGTGACTTAAATATTTAGCCACGGTATCGTCACCACAAATTGGACAACTCTTATTCACACAGCCTGACAAGTTTCCATATGCTGGAAAATCATTTATAGTCCACAACAAAATTGCTTTTAGAGTGAAATATGATTTACTATAGGCGTCATAAACGTTTGGTTCACTTTCTTCCCAAAGTTTTTTCAGATTATCAATCAACGGTTGTAAATAAACGTCGATGTTATTTCCCGGCTTATGTGGACCAGGAACTAAAACTGACAACATCATGAACTTCCTTTTCATGCATAACCACAGAGGAAGATTATACGTTACCAACACTACTGGCCAGCAAGTATATCGATTGACTAACCCATTAGTATGTGGGTTTATACCATCCGCTGATAAAGCCAACCTAATATTCCTAGATTCATTACCAAAGGCAGGCCACAGATAATCGATATTCCTCCAAGAAGGAGAGTCAGCTGGATGTCGCATCTTGTCATCATTTATTCGCTGGTTTGCATGACAAGTCATGAGTTCAGAAGTAGAGGGAGATATAAATAACCGTTTAAATCTTGGAATTATAGGAAAATAGCACATGACCTTGGCTGGAACATTGACCCTAAGTTGGCCATTCTTCCGTACTTTCCAACGTGACAGCTTGCAATGAGGACACTGAGAAGCATCAGAATGTATGCCCCTGTACAGTAGACAATCACTGGGACACGAATGAATTTTTATATACTCTAGACCTAAATCGGATAAAGTTTTCTTCGCTTCATATGCGTTAGGAGGCAACACATTATCTTTAGGAAGGATCGAGCCAACTGAAGAGAGCAGCTCAGTAAAGGCAGTGTCGCTAATACCTAACCTAGCTTTCCAGTTGTGCAATTTTAACATTGATTCTAACTTTGTGCACTCGCTTCCCTCAAACAACGGTTGTTCCGAATCAACAACAAACCTCTGAAAATCATATGAATCCTTATCGTAATTACCCGAATTAAAATCCGCTTCACAAACTTCAACAGTTTTTGATGTAGCAAAGTGCTCTGTAGGTTGGTCTGAAGCAGGACGTGTACTACCTATAGATGACCTAGTACTCCTAGTAGATTTATCTTCATGCCAAATTCAATCAACATGCCCCAAACTAAAACCATGATCTTAGATATGTCCCCTTATGATTTTGGTTGAGAATTTTTTAAAATTAATACATCGACCACATGGACAAGGAATTCTTTTAGGATCTTTGTAATTTTCTTCAGCGAAAATCAAGAATTCTTCGACGCCAATTTCAAATTCTAAAGAATCCTTATCTTTCGATATCCACGACTTATCCATAATTGAAAATGTATGAACAGCAACCTAACCACCTGATGGTTATTTCAACATCAAAATATTAGAGTAAATTTATATATCATTTATATTCATTATATACTCATAATTCTACTATACTATATTTCTTGGTTATTAGTTATAAATATTTATTAACTTTTAATAGATATACTATGTTTTATGTTTTATCCTCATTATGTAGCTAAAATACATACTTCATACTAAGAATTAGCGGTATATATTTATCACAAATTATGCATCGCTTAATTAATTCATACTAAACAAAACAAAGAAAGTCAACATTGTTAACTAGCATAATCAAGACAGGTGAACATATTCACGCGCGAATTAATAACAAACATGCCCTTAAAAAATTGAAAGATTTTACACAAATGACAACTAGTACATTTATGGCATCTCATCTATTAAAAAAGAACGATACACTAAATCTGATACATAAACAACAATCCAAAGCAAATAATGTATACATAAATAACGACAGATTGGCTACTGGTGAATCCCTTCCTAAATAATATATACATAAAAAGGGAAAAAGCAAATAAATAAGAATTTCTAACCTCCTTCTTGAAGTAAAATGTGCAGGCACTGTCAAATTCCGAGACTTGATGAGATAATCTGCAAATGGACAAAATCGAATGTAAAAACATACTATTACTTAAAATTTTAAACGGATAAAAATCAGAAAATTTTAACCAGAAAAAAAACACATGTAAATATCAAACCTAATTGATATATTTAGGCAAACCTAAACATATATACACAAGAACACAATCCTAATTTATGTTCAAAAAATGCAGATTTATGTAAATATATATACATGCATATTTAAAACAACTCAAGAAAAAATAGAAAATTAGAGTACAAACCTTATGAAGCTCAATGAATCTCAAAACCCATTCAAAAAGGAAAAAACCCATTATAATTTATGAACAAACCTAATTGAACATATTTAACCTAATCGAACATACAAACCTAAATGAACAAACATACTTGTTCAGAAATGAGGGTTTCTCGTAGATGGAGTTTGATTAATTGATGGTGTTCTTCAATTTGGGGTTTAATTAAAACCCTATATACTTACTATAAACTGATATGGTGTGTGTGAGAGAGAGAGAGAGATGGAAGAGAGAGAGGGAGAGAAGCAGAGAGATGGAAGAGAGAGGGAAAGAGAACCAGAGAGAGCAGAGTGAGCTGAGAGAGAGAGAGAGAGAGCAGAGAGGGTGAGAGTGAGAGAGAAAGAGCAGAGAGAGTGAGAGTGAGAGAGAGACAGGAAAAAGAATTAGGGGAAACGGGTTTTTTTGGTTAAGGGGAAAATATTTGAGGAATAAAGGGGGGAAAGTTTCCGCGTTTTTTTAATTTTTTTAAGTTAACCATCGGTAACGGTTGTAAAATATAACCGATGTCTATAAAACAAAGACATCTGTTACATAAAAAACCGATGTGTAACTAACATTTTTCATTTTTGAAAAATAACTATAGACAACGGTTATTTTCTGGACCGATGTCTAAATATAACTTTAACATCGGTCATCTGAGCAACCGATATCTAAGGACCGATGTTTATTGACAGAATTCTAGTAGAGTGGAAGTCCATCTTCCTATCTGGCTTTCGTAGACCCATAGTAGAAGGCCCATCTGCCTCCCCCTTCAACCCATCCTGGGGTAGGCCATCTGCCACTTCCTATATTCATTTTGGAGCCCACATGATATTGTTATGGACCATTATAAACTTAGCTCTGATACCACTTATTGGGCTTGCTAATCAGACCTTAACTCCATATTAGTATGATATTGTCCTCTCTGGGCCAGAGCCCGCACGGGTTTGTTTTTGGGTCACTCCCAAAAGGCCTCATACTAATGGAGTTATCTGGATGCTTATATTCTAATCATTTTCCCCTCCCACCAACGATGTGGAACAACTCCTAACAATTATTTATAGAAAAACCTTGAAAAACTACATTATCCCATTCTTAAAATTATAGAAATCAAAATAATTTTTTAAAAGTATGTATATGAAAACTTATTTATTGAAAATTTAAGAAATACAAAACTGCATTTAACTGTAGATGGGGTTGGCTTTATATAAAATAAGTTGAAGAAGATAAATCGTTATAAACCGTCTTTCAAATTAAGGCAGAGCAATCACCTTTATAAAGGACATGACAATCCAAATCAAACTAAACTTGATGAGTCTGTGGACCCGCCAATCAGGCTCAATAACAAATAGGCCCATCATGAGCTTATACGGACCGGTTGTTAACCCGTGCTAAACTTGATGAGTCTAGTGGACGGGCCCGAAATTAAAAATAATTTTAAGTTATTATTTGTATAAAATTGAACCTCATATTCGTGCGAAATACCGATCGATTAGTTAAAATAAACCAACACTTGGATGTACACTAACAAATAAAAATTGAAGTAAAAAAAAAATTAAGTTAATTCATGTTAGTTGAGATTTAATTGCATAAAATTTTAAAAAATACTTACATAAAATTTTAAATATATTAAATATAATAATATATTTTCCGGTGAGTACCAAGATTTGGTAGTTATGTGTTTTAAAAAACATGATTTCGCTTATTAATATAGATATAGTTGATAACCCATGCGAAGTACGGGCCCAAGATTAAAAATATCGAATTAGTATTTGTAAGGAATTGAATTCATAATCCGTGCGAAACACAGATTGAAATTAATATATTAATATCAAATATTAATTTGATGCGTGCAAATAATAGTTATGTGATTTAAAGGAATCAAATCACTTATGAAATTTTCCGGTATAACTTTAGTTTTGCAGTTGGTTTACTTGATATAGGAAATTTAACATATTAATTTTGTTTTCATAAAACGAATTGTATACTTATCTTATGAACCAAATATTTGTTATTTTAGATAATTTAATATTAATTTATTTGATTATTATCTTATAATTAGCTTTCTCAGTATAGTTTATTTAATATAGCCTAATTATTGATAAAAAATATTTTTCAAATTAAAAGTAAATAGATGTGATTATACTTAATTTAATATTACTTAATATAACCTGAATATAACCCATAAATTCGTTACTTTTAATTTTTTTTAACTTAAAGGTAAATAACGTCGTGATGGACACTAACAAATACAATCGTTAAATCAATAATTTTCAGTTTAAAAAAAATACACTAAAATCATTTACTATTACTTAATTATTTAAAAATAATACTGTTCAATTTAAAAATAAATTGACGCTAAGATGGACACTGACTAATAGAAAATTAAGTTTACTGAGAATAGAAGTTAATTCGTGTTAGTAGTTTAATAATTTTTCAAATTAAAAGCATATGTATGTTATTTTATTTAATTTAACGTAACTTTAAAAAATTAATATAATTCATAAATTCGTTTAAAAAATATTTCTTATTTTATAAAAGTGAATAGACGATAACTAATAAAAAATAAAGTTTACTGAGAATCGAAGTCTATTTGTGTTCAAAATAAACTTTATAGAGAATAGAAGTCATGAGTTGAGTAACAAAATCTGGTAATTTGGTACTTTATACTTTTAATATCAAATTATACATGATTTATCTTAGTAATAGAGATTAAAGAGTATAAATTTCTAAAATTTAAAGTAACTTTTCTATTGATCACAGGGAAAAACACTAATTTATAGCTCAAGTTGGGCTGTTGATTAGATCATGAACTCAAAGATGATCACCACAACTCCTACAAATTTTCGTGTTGAGAGCTGTGTCTGAGTTAGTAGTAGTCACATACCAACTAATAAGCCTCGAATATTATTCAATATTTTAGACTAATCTTTAAGGAGATCTTTTCTTTATTCAATTAGCCAACTCCTTGAAATGAGGTTGTTGCTTTGTACTTATATGGTGTCCCAAATGGGCTATACTTTACAAATGGGCCTCTTGGGCTTTATATAAATGTTCTATAATTATTATAACTAAGTCTCCTTGGGCCCTTCTCTTTAGTCCAAGGTCCAATATTTGTCCCCCCCCCTCTTTTTCTGAGCAATATCTTTAGATTTATTTTGCGTTGTTTTTCTTTTGTTCCCTGCGGATATGACAAAAAGGGAAATAAAACGCTACTGTGGTTAAAGTTAATGCAGGAATAATAAAATAAAATTGAATAAACAAAATAATAAATAAGGACAAGAGTGGGATATGATAATAAGAGGTTTTTTTGAAAACGTATATAACCGTTTTTTTGCCATCCATTTTGAAGGTTGGTAATCGGACTGTTCGGCTTCTCTCCGTCTCAACAAAAGGAACGTTGCGCTCTCATCTCTTTCTCCACCATTTTCCACCAACTCTGTAAGTTCTCTTTTCTCCGCCTCATTACCACTGTTTTCTTTATTTCTTTGCTAAGTGTATTCCATACCAGAAACTCGGGTTTGTTATTGTTCCTGTTATAATGGCTGAGGCTAGTTCTTCATCTTCTCGCACCCTTCTAACAGAAATCCTGAAAAAAGACCCCTCGATGAAGGAGATCAAGAATCTTTTTTAAATCTGAATAATTTAGAGATCCCTGACTTGACCCAATGCGACTCCTTTGATTTTTTAGAGGAAGATGAGTTCTTGAAGGGTATTCCTGATGGTCCGCTTCCCTCACCTCCTCTGAGTCCTCGTACCCTAGAGCTTAGAAGTAGGGTCTTAGAGGAAGGCCTTCGACTGGGTAGGGAGGAGTTTTCGGATAAGTTGAGCCTTAACTATCTTAGTTATTACATTACTAAAAGTCCACCGGTGGATAAGTTGAAGGTGTATATTGACTAGGAGAATGGGTACCGATATCATGCCCTGAATGCAAATGAACGTGTGTGGATGATGCCGGAGTCTGGGATGCATGGTATACCGATGAATTTATTCCATTTTGGGCTTTGGTTACCGATGCATCCCTTTTTCTTGGCTATGTATGAGGCTATTGGATGTGGGGTAGGTTAGTTAACGCCCAACTCCATTGCCCAACTTAGTGGATTTGTAGCTTTGTGTTGTGACAGGAACAGGATTTCCTCATTGAAGTTGTTTTTCTCAATATATGGGGTTCGTTATCACAAGGGTCAGGTTTACTTCGACTCCCGACACAAGAGGATGAAAATTGTTAGTGTGATATCATCGAACTCCGGGTATCATGCGAAGTGGTTGTATGCCGGAGGCCCGGATTTGGAGTTCGTGAAGCCTAGCAGTAAAGTTAGCCAAGAATTGATAGAATATTTAAATAATTTGGAGAAATATGATGTGGAGTATTTGGACGAGTTTCATGGGTCGATTTCGTTGTATACCCACTTATAGTTATCGGATTCCAAGTTTTTGGAGATGCACGATTGTAAGGGGGATGTTCTTGATAGTTTCTCTTTTGTTTATTATGCACTTGTTTGTTGTGAAAGATTATATATGAACTTTTATCTCCCTTTTTCTTTTGTGGTTTATCTTTCTGTTTGACTGACCCTTCTCTTTTTGTGTTTTTGTTTATATCTCAGTAGCTGGAGCCTCTTTGAAGAAGATTCTTAACAGTGATATCCGAGAGGAGATGGACAAGGTGATGTTGTTGCTTGTTCAAAGGGCGTCTCGAGGAGCCGCTGATGCTTCGAAGCCCGGTCCGTCAAAGCCTGGTCACTCTGTGTTAATTGAGCTTCTTGACGATCAAGGGAATAAGGTGGTGGAGGATCAGGATAAGGCTCCATCGGGTGTCGAGCCTTCGGGAAACAACCCTCGTAAACGTCTCCGTCGGGTAGCTGAAGGGGAGGAATTTGGTGAAGCTGATGCGATTGGTGGTGATGTGACGGTTGGTGCGGTGAATAAGACGGTCACCTTGGTTAGGTCTCGGGTCTTGATGTCTAACACCATCGACCCTCGATCTAGGCGAGAAGCTATTAGGGTTGAAATTCAGCCTTTTGAGCGTTAGACTGGAGGAGCCACAATGCCTTTAAGGGCTTTTAAGATTTTTAATCTCCCTCAGGATGCATTTGCCTATGAGGGTCGGCGTCAGGATGAACTAGTTGATCGATGCAAGGGGCGAGCTAGTTGGGTATGATGGTTTTACTTGCAATTTCCTTTTATTTTTATAGCATTTGTTTCTCTTTCTTTAGTCATATTTGTTATTGTTTTTTAATCGTATTTTTGTTGCTATTGCTTTGACAGCTCCTTGCTGATTTTATGCATATTATGGAGGAGTTTAAACCTGATAGTGATGACGAGGTTCGGTCCCAGTTGGAAGCTGGGATATCTGCTCTTAAGGGAGAGAAGAAGAAGATTGGGGCAAGTTTTGTAGAATTAGAAAGGCGATCGAGCGGTTTGGCAAGTGCGAACTTCGTGCTGAAAAAGAAGATCGGAGGGATGGAGGTCGCAGAGCAATCGTTGGGAAATAAGATTTCCGAGCTCGAGATCCGACTTCGCGAGGTGGAAAAGGAGCGCGATGAAGAGAAAGCTAAGTGCGAGGCTTTGGATCATCAGCTTGAAGGTATGAATACGTCGTATAAGTTTATAGTTGAGGAGAATAAAAATCTGAAGATAGAAGTACAAAAGGGGGTGGAGGACATTGCTGAGGCTTTAGGCGATGGCTATGGCCGATGTGTTCGCCGGCTATCCGAGGAAGGAATTACTGTTGAAGGACACCCCTTTGAGGATTTTCTTCGGGATTTGGCCGCCTTGCAGGGCTGTGGTTCGTGAAGGCGTGAAATGCCCGTTTATAATTAAATTGCTATTTTTATCATGCCTGGTTGTTTGAACTACATTTTGTTGTTATGTATTGCTTAAATTTGGGATTTTGTCACTTTTTCCGCAATGTTTGCTTATTTACAAAAATCTTGAAGACTTGATGTTATCTTTTTAGCCATTGTGTTAAAGCGTAAATAAGGTGACCCTTTTTTGGCTTTATTTGCTTGAAAGTTTACTTTATTTTTAGCGTAATTTAGCGACAAAATTCTTGTCCCGAACTGTTTGTTGTGTTTTCGCAGTGTTTAATTTGCTTCTTTTCTTGTTGCATCTATAACTGATTTTTTACAGTTTTGTAGAGGAATATGTCATGTTGCGATGTGAACGTCGTGATAACTTTTGCTAATATTCGCGTTATCCTGAGGTTTGCACTTGTAGTAGCTAAGTTTCATTTAGATGACTTGGGAACTTTTATGTATTAAGGAATATGTAGAGTTATTCGCAGTAGCAAAAAATATCTGTCAAATTTTGATCGTTGCTACGATGCTGAGTTTTTCATAGTATTTGGCCTTTTATTTGGATAGGATATACGATTTTATTTGTGTTCTGATACATAATTATTGTTTGGTTACCGTGATTAGTATAATTGGAGAAACAAGAGGTGTTCCAGAGGCTTGAATTGTCATAAATTAAGAGATTTCTTGATGAGGGTCTTATAACGACCCTCATTGCATCGAGGGTTGATCATTGTTTTAAGGCTTCGAATATTACAAACAAAAGTAGATTACTGATAAATTTTTTTGAGATGAATGCCATTCCAGGCATTTTTAATTGGCTGTCCATCGAGATGTACGGGCCTTCCCATGTCAGTTTGAACTTTCCCGATACTGTGGGTTGCGACGAAGCAGAGTCTCAAAGCATGAGGTCATCGACCCTTAGGCTCTTGGCTCTGACCTTTTTGTTGAAGTATTTTTCCTTCTTTTCCTGCTGTGCGGTCACCCAAAACCAAGATTCCTCTCTTGTTTCTTCGAGTAAGTTATTGTGAAAGCGTATGTCCTCGAGGGCCAGTGATGGATCAAATATATCGACCCTTGGGGAAATTAGGCTTACTTCGATGGGTAGGACAGCATCGATGCCATACGCGAGGCGGAATGGAGTTTCACCTGTTGCGCTTCCAGGTGTCGTCCTGTAGGACCATAGCATGTTAGAGAGTTCATCAACCCAGCAACGAGGGATTTCTTTGATTCTTTTTTTAGGCCTTGTAGGATGGTCCTATTCGTTACTTCTGCGAGCCCATTGGCATGTGGGTATGCGATCGAGGCCTTGATGTGTTGGATTTTCAGTTCCTCTTGGGCTTTCTCAAATTGAGCACCCAAAAATTATATGCCATTATCAGAAACTAAAATCCTTGGGACTCCAAACCGAAATACGATGTATTCCATGAAGAACTCGATCATCTCTTTCTCTCTGATCTTAAAAAGGGGTTTCGCCTCGACCCATTTGGTTGCGTAATCCGCCGTGACCACTATGTATTGGCACTGATTTTTGGGTTTTGGAAAGGGTCCTAGCTCCAGCGGGGATGGAATGAAACTCCCAAAATTTGTAATATACCAATCATGCAATATTTATCTCCCCACTGGTAAGAGGGGCATGGAGTGAGTATCGAGTTGAGCTCACTCGTGGGTTGATGGCTTACATTCCCATGTAGTTGACATGCTTGACATTTTCTAACATATTCCTCACAATCTTTGCAGATTGTGGGCCCGTATAGTCCTTGTCTGATGATTTTAAGAGCCAGATTCTTTCCTCCGAGGTGTTCGTCACAGATACCAGAATGTACCTCGATTATCGCTTGATGAGCTTCCTCCGAGCTCAAGCAGCGGAGCGGTGGTTCAGATTAGGAACATCGATATAGCAATGAGCCAATAACACAGTAATTACTTGCTTTAAACATAAGCGAATGAGCCTCGTTTTTTTACAGGGGGAGCTTGTTTTTGAGGATATAGTCGAGGAATGGTTTTCGCCAATCGAATCTATTCTGAACCTGATTGATGGATAGTTCATCGATGGCTAGGGATGTCAGGATGACGACATATATTAGATCAAGATTAACGGGTAGATTGGAGGATGCTAATTTGGCAAGGAGTATGCCCACTGATTTTCCTCTCTATGAACATTTGAGAGCTTCAATGAAGGGAATTTTTTAAGTAGTTCTTGTGTTCGTATAAGGTATTGAGCCATTCTCTCATTGTGTGCTTTGAACTCTCCGCTTATTTGCTTGGGAACCATTTGAGAATCTCCGAATATATCAATTATTCCCACCTCGAGGTCCGCTGCCAGCTTCAAGCCTGCGATCAGTGCCTCGTATTCGACCACATTGTTTGTGGTTGGGAATTCAAATTTGAGGGCTTGTTGGATTTTGAATCCTTCCGGGATGATTAAGATTATTCCTGCTCCTCCTGAGTCGGCGGTCAAATATCCATCGATAAAAGTAGCCACGACCTTAACTGACCTTCATCGAATTTGTGCGCTTAGGCTTTGAATTGACATTCTGCAACAAAATCTGAGAGAACCCGAGTTTTGATCGCAGTTCGAGGTTTATATTCGATGTAAAATTGGATCAGCTTGATGGTCCAAGCAGCGAGTCTGCTCGTCATGTCGGGTTTATGCAGGATTCTCTTAAGAGGTTGATTTTTGAGCACATGAATTTCCCTCGCTTGGAAATAATATCACAATTTTCGGCTGGCAATTACTAGGGCGTAGACTAGCTTCTCGGCCTGTGGATACCTTATTTCTGAATCTCGCAATGAGTGGCTAATGTAGTACATCGGGGCTTCTTTTCCTTCGTCAAGTCAAACTAAGACTGTCGCGATGGTTTCATCGGAAGCTGGGAGGTACACACACAACGACTCTCATGTGATGGGCTTAGTGAGGATGAGTAGATTTGTTAAGAAAGTTTTTAACTCGGATAAAATTTTCTCACAGTAGTCGTTCCATTCAAAATGCAAGGATTTGGAAGCTTTCTTCATCGCGAAGAAAAATGGGATGCATCTTTTGGACTATTGGGGAATAAACCTTTGGAGTACGGCGATACACCCTGTCAATTTTTGCAAGTCTAACGGACCTTGGTTTCTCCATTTCCAAGATTACTTTTGTCTGAGATGGATCTGCTTTGATAACTCTTTGGGTGACTAAAAATCTGAGGATTTTACCCGCGGTGAGACCGAATGAGCACTTGGCAGGGTTTAGCAGCATATTATTGCTTCTTACATTTTCAAATATTTCACGGAGGTCGGACACATGATCAGAGGAAAATTTTGATTTTGTAATCATGTCATTGACGTAGATTAGCATATTTCTCCCTATTTGTGAGGCAAATGTCTTATCCATCATCTGTTGGAATGTGGCCCCCGCGTTGATTAAGCCGAAAGGTATTAGCCGGTATCCGAAGACCCCTCTGTGCATGATGAACGCAGTTTATTTCCAATATTGGGAGTCCATCTTGATCTGATTATACCCTGAAAAAGCATCCATAAATGAAAGGAGTTAATTTCCCGATGTCACATCAATGAGCTGGTCGATATTCGGCAGGGGGTAAAAATCTTTGGGGCAAGTCCTATTCACATCCGAGTAATCGATACACATCCTCCACTTTCCATTGTTTTTCTTGACCAAGACCACATTCGAGATCCATGTGGGGAATTGTACCGGTTCAATGAAACCGGCCTCGAGTAACCTATCAATCTCTTGGTCGATGGCCGCTCTTTTCTCGGCAGAGAATGTTCGGTGCTTCTGTCTTACTGGTTTGATGCTTTTGCTGATGTAGTGAATTTCGAACAATGATATATGGGATTCCGGGCATGTCCTTCGGGTCCCAGGTGAAAATATCGGAAAACTCTCTGATGAGGTTTGTGATATCTTGCTTTACAAGTTTAGAAAGATTTTTGCCAATTTTTGTAGTTTTTTCAGGGTTTCCTTCAAATACTTCTACCACTTCAGTTTCTTCGATTAGAGAGCAAGAGTTGCTTGTGGGTGTGTCGATTAACTCTCCGGGGTCGATGTCAAGCACTTGGTTGACTCCGAGTTCCTCATCTGCTTTTTTCCTTGGAGAAACTTTGGTTAAATAACATTGTCTTGTTGTTACCTGGTCTCCGGTCATTTCTCCTACACCAAAGTCTGTGGGGAACTTCCTTTTTAAGTGGGCAAATGGAAGTTATAGCTCGTAGGGCGGTGATTTTAGTTCGCCCCAATAGAGCGTTGAAGCTAGAGGAGGCACTGATCACATGACTTGACCCCTTTCTAGATTTGACATGGGGGAGCCGAAAATGTAAGAACCCAAAATTTTGACATCGGTAAAAGACCTTTATGAATAGTAACCTTGCGGTTCAATAAAAACTTTTGCGATCACACTATATATGAGTTTTTTAATTTAAGATTCCGAGTTGATATTGTGATTATACGTACCAAATGAGTGTATGTAAACGCTCTTAGTTTTTGAAAAAACGAACTTTGAAAAACGACCGTATCTATGAACCATCAAGGATTATGAGAATCATAATATAATTACAAAGTTAAAATCCTACAAATTCAAATTCAAGTACGATACTTCAAAGTGTAAAGGACGTATAAGAAATGATTTACCCTGTGAACCGCTTACAAAGATTTATTACGAAAACGAATAAGCGACCAAGAAAATACGTAAGCGAACGAATAAACAAACCAAGGCCATGCAAATTCCATGCAAAGATAATGCAAATAAATTAGAAATTAATTAATGAAGCTAGCTAATTAAATTAAAAGCTACTACAAAACAACTTTCCCTAAAATAAAGATTCTTGTTTTTTTAATCATGATATAGCTTGACAATTGGTGTGCAAGCTAGGCCTAGACTTGGAAAAAGAAAGGCCGGTTCTAACACCTGAGGAATAGACAAAATGCATACAATTTCCACCACATTTTCAAGAAGCAAGCCAAGGAATTCTCTCTCTCTCTCTCTCTCCAAAAACACAATGTTGATTTTCAAGAACACCGTGGAAAGAAAAATTCATATCTCATGTTCTACTCATTCACAAATCACCAAATTTTTACCAAACCTCTTCCATATCATGGGTAAGTCACGGACCAAATTTCAAGACCATCCATGAAGTTGTCAATTATATAAAAATATCGGAGTCGAGGTCGCGCGGAGTAAAAACACCTAACGCAACCCACTGTTAGGAAACTGCCACTTCGGGATTTTAACCCCTGTTACCAGAAAACCATTTTAAAATAATGTGTTCTAAATTTTGTCTAGATCGCACACGCAAAAACTGTGTGTCAATTGAGTTAACGGTTTGAGAGATATCAACGTTTTAGTGAAAGCAGTTTGAATAGTAAAACTCCGTAGTTGACCGAAATTTTAAAATGCTTTTCACCTAATTAAATTCATTTTATCAAAATGAAACTTTTATGATAAATATTAAAAGAACTCAAGAAGCTCCTCGAGGTGGTTTGGTATTAAAATATTAATTTTATGATTTATTAAAATTGATAGAGTGTGAGTCGTGTAATAGTAACATTCGGTAAAGTCAACTCTAGAAGACTACTTTGACCGTCCGTTTCGACCAAGGATTGACACTTATTTCGAGTCAGTCGGATATTGAAAATTATGAAGTATTTTACTTATTAGAAATATAAGTCGGTGATGGTATTAGGAATACTGATTAAGATTATGATATTTGTTGATTAGAAAACCCGGAACGAGAGGAAGTCGGAAAACATATCTTGGACTCCAGGCAAGTTTTCAAACCCTACCTTTTAAAACTATTGTGTTGTGTTTGTTTTCAAATAAATGCTATATACATGATGTTGTATTATGATATTTTACAAATTGTGATATATGATATCGTACGATATATTAATGATTTTGGTATATGAATTTTACCGAATTTCAATCGATAACGCTTGTAAGTCATATGTCATAGCCTATTTGTATATTCGAGGATTCAACTCAACTCAAATAAGAATGTAATAAGTAAATAGTGGATCGACCGTCAGAGAGATCTCGCAAAGTAATATCTGTCAAAGGATTCAGAAACAAGGTTCATCTATAGACTTGAGGAGTTAATTCACTGGAAGAAGTTCAAGAAGTTGATCATGCCTCAGTGATATAAATCAAGATCGTGGATTTAATCGAGTGACAGAGATCTCGTCAGGGTATCAATAAATTACAAGGATTTAATCTGAAGAAAATCAAAGTGTCAAAGTCAAGACATGAAGAAACGTCACGGAAGTTAGTCACTCATGAACCAGACAGTACATCGAGTGTCAACGTTGAAGTGGTGGAATTGATTCATAATTTTCAGTGATTTTCAGAAGATTTGCAGAAGAATGGTTGCTGCTCAAGACTAGAATTAATTCTCTATTAATTAATTAAGTCATCTAATTTAATTAAGAAAATAAATTATATCTGCGAAGAATAATTTATTTATTAATTGAATTAATTGATTAATTAATTCTGAATTAATTCTAGGAATTTTAGGAATTTTCAGAAGTTTAATTGGATTAATTTCAAGCATTAAATCAGCAAGACAATTGAAAATGAACTAGCATGACAATCAGGATTGTCATACCGATTGTCATGCTAGGCCATTTTCCATTGTCATACCGAAAGTTACTCTAGGAGGATAATTGTCTTGCTAGTTCATTCTGATTGTCATGCTAGTTCATTCTGATTGTCATGCTAGTTCATTCAGATTGTCTTGCTAGTTCATTCAATTGTCCTACCGAAAGTCTTGCAAGCTTAAAGGATTGTCATTCCAATTCAATTGATTCAGCTGTTGATAAAAGAAGCAGAAGCAGCAATTCAAAAAAAACTCAATAAAAATACAAGAACAAAAGAAAGCAGCCGCCTCTGAAAAATATCATTCTTCATCTGCAGAAATTCAAGATCAATTTCTAGTTTGTTAATGTTAAATCCAAACCACTAGAATTATTTATCTTGTTCTTGTATATCAATCTAGCGGATTAAAATTCCTAGAACTTAATCTCAAATCGCGTTTAGCATTTGATTCTAATTGTTGCAAAAATAGAAAAAGTTCATGTCGAATTTATTCTAGATTTGTGATAATTGATTTGAGATTAATACCTTGTAATCGATACAGTTGTTGTAACACCTTTCAAGTTTAATAATATTTTTATTTAACTTGAATTTTGTTTCACATTTTTTATTCCGCATTTTATTCGATTATTCGGTACTGTTTGTATTCAACCCCCCCTTCTACAAACACATTGGGACCCAACAATTGGTATCAGAGCCTTCTGATTAACGAACAAATCAAGATCCTAGACTTTTGTGATTTTTCAACTCCTTGAATTTTTATTTATTCAAAAATTCATAATGACTTCACATAAAGTTGGAACCGTTAAAATTCCACAATTTGATAAAGAGAATTATATCATGTGGAAGAAGAAGATGCTATTATTTTTACAAGTTGCAAATCCCAAATATTCAAACTTGTTAAAGAAGGGTATAAAAACTCTGATGGTTATTGAACCGGAGGTAATAATAGATGGTGTGGTGACTACTGAAGCTAGAACCTATCCAAAAGAGCCTGAAGATTTTACTCCTGCTGAGAAGGAAGAAGCCTCCTTGGATGCCAGCCTTCAATTAATATTAATTGATTCCCTTGATCCCTTGATGAACAGACATGTGATGAACTGTAAAAATTCCAAACACATGTGGGAAACTATTGAGGTGATTAATGAAGGCACAGAGGAAGTTAGGGAGAACAAGTTGGAAATCCTAACCTCTGAATATGAACATTTCAAATCAAATCCAGGAGAAGGAATTACTGAAGTGTTTGAGAGGTACAATGCGTTGATCAACAACCTGAACATCAATGGAAAGTATTATTCAATCAGGGAGGTCAACAAAAAGTTCCTTTTAACACTGCCAGCTCATCTTGAACATAGAATCACTGCCATTAGAGAAGCTAGAGATCTGAGTGAGATTTCTTTGGACAGGCTCTATGGAGTGTTAAAAACCTATGAGTTGGAGCAGATTCAACAGAAGGAAGTCTACGGGAAGGATAGAATGGTCAGCACATCTACTGCACTTGTAGCTGAAGGTCAACAACAACAGCAATCTCAACAATTGGAGAGAATGGTACAGTATTCCAAGGCTGAGGAAAATATGTTAGTAGCAGAATATGATCCTCCTACTACAAATCAATCAAGTGATGATTTTTATTCCTTGGAAGAGCTGGAGCAATTGGAAGACGAGTCAATGGCCCAAATTGTCAAGAGATTCTCCCATGTCAGATTCAAGAGGAATCCCAAGCTGAAGTACAAGTCCAACTACAACAAATTCCAGAAAGGTGGATCTTCATCCTCTAACACCAGCAGTGGTGGATACCAAACAGGGATGGTTGATCGGGGCACCATTAGATGCTATAACTGCAATGAGTTGGGACACTTTGCCACAGAATATAGGAAGCCAAAGCAAGTAAGAAAGAACTCTGAAAGGGCTTATCTGGCAAAGGGAAGAAGCTGGGATGATACTGACAGTGAAGATGAAGAAGAAGGAAATCTTGCTCTTATGGCTGTTGATGGAAAAACTTCATCGTCAAGAATAGAGGTAAAACTTTCTGATGCTGAAATGGTTTATCATCTAAGAGGTAACTTAGATTGTGCACGTCGTGATAATGAACTGTTAAGTTTACAGATCACAGACCTTGAGAAAGAGGTCAATGAATTAAGACTTGTGCACATTAATCAAGACAAATTAAAAGAACAGGTATCTTTTCTAGAGAATAGAGTTGACTGTTATAGAAAACTCGAAACTATTCTCAAAGACAAGATCACCGGTCTTGAGACTAAGGTTAGAGCCTACTTCAATTCTTGTTCGAAGGCTAAAGAGTTCTACAGTAAGCAAGCTGTTAATCAAACATCTGGAATAGGTTATGATTATAATGTTGCTATTGGAGAATTAGGCATAAACTCCCCTCCTCATGTATGTGCTAAAGGGAGGGAAGTACCACATGTGCTTAAGGGTGTTGATGAACCCCTCTATAAAGCATCAATTGTTGAACCATTTGATGCGACCTCTTCTGTTATTCAAGAAGAAATACGTGCTGAGGATCATGCTTATGAGAAGATTGTTTCCAAGTCAAGTAAGTCGAAAGTTCCAGTCAAAGTTGTGAAAGCAACTGAGACTAACTCAGACACACATGAGTTGGATAACAATAATGCCATGTCTACTATGCATAAATTACCTGCTGTTAATCACTCTCATAAAGCATGTGGTGTTGCTAATTGTATGTCTTGTGCTTTTAATATGATGTATGCTTATTTTAATGGTAAGCATGTGTCTAATGATAAGACTACTCCTCGTCAGCATGTGAATAACAAGAAGCATGATAGGTCTAAGACTGCTAGTCCTTCTAAGGCTAGAAAGGAGACATTTGTGCCTAAGCCTAACCAGAAATTTGTTAAGGCTATTTACAAGGTCAAATGTTCAGTCATTGAAAATGTTGAGATCGTTAAAATTAAAAATGTTGTTTTGTCTGACAAAGGACAGTTCTACAAGTATGCCGGGCCCAACCAAGTTTGGGTTCCGAAGAAGGTCTAATCCATTTGAAGTGCAGGGCAGTATACAGGTGTAACCGGTAGTGTGGATTCTTGACAGTGGATCATCAAGATATATGACCAGAGATAGAGCCCTGCTATCAAATGTGATTGAGAAAGCTGGCCCCCTGATTACCTTTGGAGATAACAGCAAAGGTTTATCTGAGGGATATGGCTGTTTGCAAGCTGGGAATGTTATCATTGTAATTTTGTATATTGTGCTAGGTTATTATCAGGAAGCAGTATCTAACATATAGCACCAGTGACGAGACTTGAGAATATTACGACATATCAAGCACCTGCTGCACATTACACTTGGAATTGGACTCTAGTAAGATGTGTACAAGTGTACTCCTGGTTGGTGAGTCAAAAGAGGAAGTCAATGCACCACAGTTCATGGACTTTGCAGCTGCAGATCTATTGGACTATGCAATCTCTTCTTCACGGTCTCACTTCAGGTTGGTATGTACTAGTGTACTACTCAAGCAATCGTCAAGGACATGGTATGGCACTCTAACAGAAGTTATAATTTTATATGAATAAGTAGAGTCGTCATATTAATAACTATCTTATCACTAAGCACAATCATATTGTTTTATATGTGCAGTGGTATATTGATTATGCAACATAACAATTAGTATCTAAAGTACTTGACAAGTATCGGTCAATGATATCTTGTTAACATTATGTTGCAGATATTTGTAAGCTTTTGACATGAATGAGAATTACTTAGACTTTACCCTAAGTGATCAATGTTTTATCAAAAACTCATTCATATTGAAAAACAAAATCAAACTTCTTTCTACATTAGTGATTTCTTATGTCATGTAAAATCTTTTGAAATCACTATTGTAAATCATTTTCTCTCTATTACCATATATTCTGTGTTACAGGTTCAGTCTCCATTGACTTTCTTTCATTGACAGTCATGAGGTTGAAAACCCACAACGTCTATCCCAGACTGTAAAGACAAACACAAAAACAGAACCAACCAACACTCTCTTACCACTAAATATAGTATGAATGAGCGTGAGGGAGATAGTGCCTAGTGCACCACATAAGGAAGGTTCTGTAGTCAACCCAGTGGCTCTGTCTCATACATAGATGAGTAGTATTTAAACCGAGACAACTGCTAGCCCCCATACATCTTCTCAAAAAGATGTAATGGCTGAAAAGGCACAAAAACAGTTACTAGATTCATTCTCTCAACAGGGTGAGTCTATTGAATTTTGCCTGTCGGCCAAGGTATCCGATGTAGTGTCACCACTTCAAACATAATCAATTCTTGATGCACAAGGAGAGGTTACACACACAAAGGATGAGTTGACGGAAACAAGAGTTTCGACCATTTTAAGGTCAGATTCGATTGTTCAAGGTTCGTTAGTGGACCAATTGCCTTTACAGGTGTTAGGAGAGGATACTGATCCAAAAGCCATATGTCAGTGGTCAGTGTCTACCTCCCCAGGCTTAAATCCCCTGGATGCATCTGCGGATAGTGGATCTGACATAGGTGCAGATCGGCAACTTGTTGACAATGATTCAGATAATACCTGATAAGTCACAAGGAAATGTCTTCACAGACATTAGAAGGGAACTTTGATCTTTATGCTAAATTCGTTGGATCATTGTTTACCTTCCCAGAATTCAAATCTGGAACCCTAAAAGGGAAACTAGCAACTTGTAGATTATGACTCAGATTTATCTGACGAGTTTAACAAGGATGGGGATTTGTGAACTCCCATTGCACCACCTGTGACCTCCTTAAGGATGGCTAAGGTGATTTTCCTTGCAGGTATAGCTGATTTTTGGAGCTATGAGAAGAGTGATACACTTGTGAGAAAGAGTGTAAACACGAGTGGAGAGATGAGTGAAACACATGTGAGGTACACTAAACAGAATCACACACTCACAGTGAGGAAGAAAGAGAAACTACTTGTTATTTCTTTTCCAACCAAGTGAAATATGAGAACTCCTTCAGACGACGGCATACATTCCTTCTTTAAGAGGGAGATAAAAGCTTAAGTAATAGTTTGGAGGATTCCTCAACTAAGGGGGAGAAATAGCAGGGAGGAAGAAAAAGATCCTAAAAATGTACACTACACCACACCATTGTTGTTTGTAACTACGGATCCTATTGTACGGGAGAGGTGGTAAACACAAGGTGATTTCCTAGTAAGGGAAGAAGCTGTTAGGGGAGTACCATTGGTTTTTATCTGCGGATCCTATTGTACGGGAGAGGTGGTAAAACGAAGGTGATCTTCTTTAATCAGTTGATTCTCATAGGGGGAGAAGCAAGAGATATGGGCTTCTCAACAGGAAATGTGGTTGTACAAATGAAGATGGAACTACTTGAAGATATGTTCAGTCTAGAGGAACATCTACTTGGAATCTGGAAAATGTTAAATCTCATCCAGAACTTTTCTGCTATTTACTTTGCATGTATGTTTATATCTTTTTCTTATTTGTTAGTTGAGTTATCCTCTAGGTATTTGTGTGTTATTGTCTAACAAACAAATAGGGGGAGATTGTAAGTCATATGTCATAGCCTATTTGTATATTCGAGGATTCAACTCAACTCAAATAAGAATGTAATAAGTAAATAGTGGATCGACCGTCAGAGAGATCTCGCAAAGTAATATCTGTCAAAGGATTCAGAAACAAGGTTCATCTATAGACTTGAGGAGTTAATTCACTGGAAGAAGTTCAAGAAGTTGATCATGCCTCAGTGATATAAATCAAGATCGTGGATTTAATCGAGTGACAGAGATCTCGTCAGGGTATCAATAAATTACAAGGATTTAATCTGAAGAAAATCAAAGTGTCAAAGTCAAGACATGAAGAAACGTCACGGAAGTTAGTCACTCATGAACCAGACAGTACATCGAGTGTCAACGTTGAAGTGGTGGAATTGATTCATAATTTTCAGTGATTTTCAGAAGATTTGCAGAAGAATGGTTGCTGCTCAAGACTAGAATTAATTCTCTATTAATTAATTAAGTCATCTAATTTAATTAAGAAAATAAATTATATCTGCGAAGAATAATTTATTTATTAATTGAATTAATTGATTAATTAATTCTGAATTAATTCTAGGAATTTTAGGAATTTTCAGAAGTTTAATTGGATTAATTTCAAGCATTAAATCAGCAAGACAATTGAAAATGAACTAGCATGACAATCAGGATTGTCATACCGATTGTCATGCTAGGCCATTTTCCATTGTCATACCGAAAGTTACTCTAGGAGGATAATTGTCTTGCTAGTTCATTCTGATTGTCATGCTAGTTCATTCTGATTGTCATGCTAGTTCATTCAGATTGTCTTGCTAGTTCATTCAATTGTCCTACCGAAAGTCTTGCAAGCTTAAAGGATTGTCATTCCAATTCAATTGATTCAGCTGTTGATAAAAGAAGCAGAAGCAGCAATTCAAAAAAAACTCAATAAAAATACAAGAACAAAAGAAAGCAGCCGCCTCTGAAAAATATCATTCTTCATCTGCAGAAATTCAAGATCAATTTCTAGTTTGTTAATGTTAAATCCAAACCACTAGAATTATTTATCTTGTTCTTGTATATCAATCTAGCGGATTAAAATCCCTAGAACTTAATCTCAAATCGCGTTTAGCATTTGATTCTAATTATTGCAAAAATAGAAAAAGTTCATGTCGAATTTATTCTAGATTTGTGATAATTGATTTGAGATTAATACCTTGTAATCGATACAGTTGTTGTAACACCTTTCAAGTTTAATAATATTTTTATTTAACTTGAATTTTGTTTCACATTGTTTATTCCGCATTTTATTCGATTATTCGGTACTGTTTGTATTCAACCCCCCCTTCTACAAACACATTGGGACCCAACAACGCTAGAGAGTAACGTTGTATATATGAGGAGTATATTTTAGACCGAGGATCGGTCAATATAATTTGATGAAAACCCGGAAGTATTCTGGAGGTGTTTTATTTAAGAATATTAACACTATAATAGAGCATGATGTATAAGTTGTAAGACCGCGAGTCGGTCAGTTTTTATAAAGTATAAACCCGGGAATCATCCCGGAGATGTTTTGGACGATTAAAAGTCCGTACTTGTTTTATCCCAAGGGACTCGGTGTCTACTTTTGAAATATTAAATACCTCGAATATATTTAAAACGATTTCTGAAGATCGTATTCCCCAAACTACATTTAATTACTTGAGCAACGAATATTATTTCAAGTTATTCATTCAATATAGGAGAAGTATTCTCCAACGATTATTTATTTCAAACCTGATTAAGTATATTATTAAATATTACTTTAATTATTTAAACATAAATTAATTGGGGAATATTATTTCAAATATTCTTTAAAAATATATTCATTCGAGGTCTAATTATTTAATAATTATTATTTAATTATTATTTATTTATTTAATAATTTAATATGATTTAAAAATCATAAAACCTATTCAAAAATACTCCTGGATTTCAGAAAATCATACGAATACTTTCGGATCGTCGAAGAATCTTATCTCGACATATCTTAAATATTTTGAATATAGTTTCAAAAGAAACTCCCCCTTATTTTTTTATCTGTTGACAACGGTCGACTCACATTCTTAGTACTTCCTCCGAAAACTTTCAGAAATACTTATATATATATATATATGAGATGAGTTGTGCCTATCAACAAGCAAAATGCTTGGGGAACTTCGATATAGTTCGATGATTCCAAGTATGTGATAGGATTCTTAAAAGGACAAATGAGGGGTAGATTTCCAGTACTTCGTGGACTGGGGAGACTGCCATATTAATGTTTTTGTATGAGAAGGTACCCTGTGTACTGAGGGACATACGAAGTATACAAAACATACCCGTATGGAATGGGGAAACATATAAATCCCGAATGCGGCTAGGGTGACAACCGGGATTAAGGAAGTCGTCCCTCTACATGTAGAAAAGGTTACTATTTTCCATATTATGACTGATCATCGTATGCAGTGGCTCTAGTGAATGTCCTATATTCTTTCAATTGGAATTGAGATGCAATACCGTAACCCAAGCCTAGGTGCTGGGTTTACCATTAAGGTATTTGTAGACTAATAAGTCAATCAAAGAATTATTCTAAAAAGAGGTGTGTATCACCAAGAAAACTACTTTGAATAAATACTTATCCTTGTACGGATTAATATAATTTCCTTTAACAGTCTTTTCATATTATTGATTATTATGGTTGAGCATTATTGCTCACTCTTGCTTTCTTTTAAATGTCACAGCACAACAGATTACCAGTATGCCGACGTGGGACTTAGTCACTTGAAATCGTGGGAAGAATCCCTTACAGCTTTGTTTCAGGTGGACCAGAGTATCCAGATAGGTATAAGATGTTAGTAGTAATTATTGTAACTTCATGTAGAGGTTACGAATAATTGTTTAAGATCCTGTAAAGTATATTTGAGTGTAATAAAAGATAATTACATTTTGTACATCATTTCTAAGGCTATAACTTGTGTGTGTTTGTGTACATGAGATTGGGGTCTGTAACACCCCCAAATCCGGGGTCGGGGATCCGGGTTGTCACGAGTTCCAATTCCCTTAACAACTCTTAATCTTAATAAACAACCAACCACTGTGTACCGTGACGCCACAAGATACACACACACACCACAAGTTATAGTCTCAGAGATGAATACCAAAAATAACACAAGTCATTTTATTCCACAATTATAAGTCATTACACCTCAAAAGGGTTTCTGAATAAATTTACATATTCTTTGCCATTATTACAATTCATAAATATACATAAGTCTGGTACAACAAAAGTTGAAAGCCTAGCCTATTGGTAGTTCCTACCTCAGCTACAACGGCATCAACGCCTATAGGAAACTGCGGAATATTTCCTAACCGCTCACGAATTGGGAGCTTGATCCTGTTCATCTTGTCTATCTGTTGTTGTGTGATGAAAGAAGAAAGCAAGGGTGAGCAACAAGCCCACCGAAATAATATGTATTATAATTAACAATATATGAGCATTCTCATAGTACTCATGAAAGTCTTGGTCAAGAAGAAATGAACCAAGTTTGTTATTTTAATGCGACTAAGTCGCAAAATATTCAGTATATATATACATATATACTTCTCAAATCTTTGAAATCCTCTGACATGTATAATATACACAGAGTTCCAGTTTATAACTGTATAAAATATCGTTGCAAGGTGATCTCATATATCTAACCTTGTCTCAACGTTTTTCTGAAAATTTTTGTCATGCATAAGATAATCATTTACTAGATATAAGTTGAAAAGATGAAGTTACAAGATACTCCAATATACTTATATCTTTTCCGAATACTACTTGAACTACCACCGTTCAAGTTATAATTAGTTTCAAAAGTTCATTACACATATGAGACCACAAGATAAGACTTGAATAGATTCAATCTTTGAAATATTATTGAATGAAATGAAGTTACGAGATATATCATTAAGTCCCGATATATATATATATATCTATATATATATCTCTCATACATTTCCTGAAAACCTCTGTCATGTAAAGTATGAACAGAGTTGCAATATCCAATGAATTTGGAAAGAAAAGAATTTTGGCATAAACCCGATATCTTGCTGATCAGGCAAAGATACCAATAAGTAACCTTTTCTACTAGTAGATGGATGAATCCCCCACTGATCATCACCCTGGCCTCACTAGGACCTTGTGTTGGACCGCCACCCGGCCTCTTACGCATTGATGGGCTGCCACCCAGCCACTTACACTTTGATAGACCGTACCCCGGCATGTCGCTTATGCCGACTCAATTAGATGGACTTACTTCCCGAACGTTGGGTAAGTAATCAATTCATTTATCAAAACAGCAACCTCGTTGCGAATATAAAATACACCACAGAGCCGGATCCCTCAATTTTTAAGCGAGTATTTAAATCCCCTTCGAAAGGAAGATCTTAAATTTGAAAACGAGTTTTGGGATACGCTCTAACTTTTAAAATCATTTTGAAGACTCGAAAACATTTTTAAGAATGTTTGGAGTAATGCTGATTAATGAAATAAATCAGTCCCGATATATTAGAAAATATCTGAATATTATTATTTAAAAAATATTCCCATAAGGATAATCCTTATAAAAATAATTGAAGTAGAAGTTTTAAAACTTATACTTTAAAAGAATAATAAATAACCAAAGATATACTTATACGAAAGTACGATCTTTATTTGAATAATCGAAAATAAGTTTGATTATCGAAACATTATTCTTTAATAAAATAAAGAATATTATTTAAGAAAAGAAGCGGAGTCATAAGTCCTCGAATGAATATTCAAAATAATATTCATTTAATAAAATAAGCGGAGTCATAAGTCATCGAATGAATATTCAAAGTAATATTCATTTAATAAAATAAGCGGAGTCATAAGTCCTCGAATTAATATTCAAAGTAATATTCATTAATAAAAATAAAAGTTATCGAATAAACCTTATTCGATTAATAGTTTTGAAAACTATATCTATATATATATATATATATTATACTCGGGAACATCGACTCCCGGCTTTTAGAAAATGTTCGTCTTTGGGTCCCCTATACTAAGGGTATACGAATTTACTGCTTATCTCTAGCATAGGTATTATGCAACTTATAAGCATTTGAATCAACAATTAGATATCAAGATTACGAAACAAGCATGCATATATACCATATCAACATGCTCCAATATATCGCAAGATTGTTTAATAACAATCATGCATCTATCACAAGATAATGCATATACATATATACATCACAACAACAGTATAACGAGTAGAAAACTTGCCTGAGCGACTGGGGGTGGTAAAAGTCCTGGGATGAGTCTGGTAACCTATAAACCACATATAAGTTGGAATTAAACCAAAGTCGCTTATGAATCTATACTTTAACCAATTAGACCCTAACGTTCGCTTTTGCGCTTAACGATTCACTTAGGTCGCTCGAGTACCCTCGGCTCCACCATTTTTAATAATTTAACCATTAAGAGTTTTAAGGCGATTCTTTCGCGAGTACCCTACCAACTGCCTAATCCACTTTACATAATTGTTTCATAATCCAATTAGTCATTTAAGGTTCTTAACCAAGGTTTCAAAGTAAGGCGAGGGGTAAAGGTTTGGTCGCGAAACGCCGTTACTTAAAACGGTCGTTTCTCCTAAACCGTACATCGGATTCAAGCGAACCACATATCAAAACGAAGCTAGTAACATGAACTATCTAATCATGGAAATGGTCAAAACTGTAACACCCCCAGATCCGGGGTCGGGGATCCGGGTTGTCACGGTCTTTCTTTCCACAATATCACTTCACTTAATTAATAAAAATAACCTTATGCTGTGACCCCACACTAACACACACCACAACCCGTTATAGTCTCAGAGATGAAATTGAAATAAGTACAAGTCTTTGAATCCACCATTTAAAATTAGTACAACCCAAAATGATTACTTGATAATTTACAGTTAATTGCCATTATCTGCCACAAGTTATAATTATACATAATTTGATTCTCAAAAATAGAAGGTCTGATCTACAATAGATCTACCTCTGCAGCTATAGCAGCTACAACATCAACGGGAAGGCGCGGGACGCTTCCCACGCGCTTGCGCTGGGTCTGCTGGAGTCTGGCCATCTTTCCTAACTGTTGTTGTGTGATGAAGAAATAAAGCAAGGGTGAGCAGCAAGCCCACCAAAATATATTTATAATGATTTACAATATATATGAGCCTACTCATAATACTCATGAAAGTCTTGGTCAAAAGAAATGAACCAAGTTTGATATCTTAATGCGATGAAGTCGCAAAATATTCAGTATATATACATATATACTTTTCAAAATATTGGAAGTCCTCTTCCATGCATAATATACACAAAGTCCCAGTGTATAACTGTATAAAAATATCGTTGCAAGGTGATCTCATATATCTAACCTTGTTTCAACGTTTTTCTGAAAATCTTTGTCATTCCTAAGACAATTATTAATTAGATATAAGTTTAAAAGATGAGATTACCAAATACCCCAATATACTTATATCTTTCCCAATACTACTTGAACTACCACCGTTCAAGTTATAATCAGTTTCAAAAGTTCATCACATAGATGAGACTACAAGACAAGATTTGAATAGATTCAATCTTTGAAATATTATTGAATGAAATAAAGTTACGAGATACTTTATTTAGTCCCGATATATATATATCCACATATATATATCTCTTAAACATTTCCTGGAACCTCTGTTATGTAAAGTATGAACAGAGTTTGAAACATCCAATGAATTTTGGAAAGGAAAAGAATTTTGGCATAAACCCGATATCTTGCTGATCAGGCAAAGATACCAATAAGTAACCTTTTCTACTGTAGATGGATGAATTCCTCACCGGTCATCACCCTGGCCGCATTAGGACCTCGCGTTAGACCGTACCCCGGCCCCTCACGCGTTGATGGACTGCCACCCAGCCACTTACACAATAATAGACCGTACCCCGGCCTGTCACTTATGCCGACTCAATCAAATGGACTTACTTCCCAAACATTGGGCAAGTAATCAAATTGTTTTCTCAAAACAGCAACCTCGTTGCGAATATAAAATACACCACAGAGCCGGATTCCCCAGGTTTTGAGCGAGTATTTAAATCCCCTTAAAAGGAAGATCTTAAATATAAAAAAAAGAGTTTTGGGATCCACTCTGACTTTTAAAAATCATTTTGAAGACTCGAAAATACTTTAAAGAGTGTTTGGAGTAAAGCTGATTTAATGAAGTAAATCAGTCCCCAGAATATTTAGAAAATGACTGAATATTATTAATTAAATAATATTCCCATAAAGAATAATCTTTATAAAAATAATTTGAAGTAGAAGTATTAAAACTTATAGTTGAAACGAGTATTAAATAACCAAAGATATACTTATATGAAAGTATTATCTTTATTTGAATAATCGAAAATAAGTTTGATTATTTACACCTTATTCTTTAATAAAATAAAGAATATACCTCAGCAAATAATCGGAGTCATAGATCCTCAAATGAATATTCAAATAATATTCAATAAATAAAATAAGCTGAGTCATAATACCTCGAATGAATATTATAAATAATATTCATTAAATAAAATAAAGGAGTCATACATCCTCAAATGAATATTCAAATAATATTCAATAAATAATATAAAAGAGTCATAAGTCCTCGAATGAATATTCAAGATAATATTCAATAAATAATATAAAGGAGTCATAAGTCCTCGAATGAATATTCAAGATAATATTCAATAAATAATATAAAGGAGTCATAAGTCCTCGAATGAATATTCAAGATAATATTCAATAATAAAATAAAGTTATCGAATAAACCTTATTCGATTAATAGTTTTGAAAACTATAACCATATATATATATAAATATATATATATATATAAAATCTACTCGGGATCCTCGACTCCCGGTTTTAGAAAATGTTTTCACCTTTGGGTCCCTATACTAAGGGTATACGCAAATACCGCTTATCTCTAGCATAGGTATTATGCAACGAATAAGCATTTGAACCAACAGATATATATTTCAAGAATATGAAACAGGCATGCATATATACCATATCACATGCTACAATATATCGCAAGAATTTGCTAAATAACCAACATGCATCTATCGCAAGATAATGCATATACAAGTGTATACATCACAACAACAGTATAACGGATAAAATACTTGCCTGAGCAGCTGGGGGTTACGAATGGCTCTGGACGAGTCTGGTAACCTATATCAACAAGTAAGTTGGGATTAAACCAAAATCACTTGTAAATCTATACTATAACTAACTTAGACTCTAACGCTTGTTTTGCGCTCACTGATTCGCTTAAGTCACTCGGGTACCCTCGGCTCCACCATTTTTAATAATTTAACCTTTACGAGTTTTAAAGCGATTCCTTCGCGAATGTCTTACCAACTGCCTAACACACTTACCATAAATGTTTCATACATTAATTAACCCTTTTTGGTCTTTAACCTATGTTTCAAAGTAAGGCGAGGGAAAAAGTTCCGTTCGCGAAACGCCGTTACTTGAAACGGTCGTTTCTCCTAAACCGTGCATCGGAATCGAACGAACTACATATCAAAACGAAGCTCGTAACATGAGCTATCTAATCATGGCAGTGGTCACAATCTAGCAGGGGGTTCTCGGGTCCTAATGCTATGCACAAAAACAGTCCAAAGAAAATCGGACGTTACGACGGCTATGTTTACGCGATTTCCAAAATTTTAACCCATTCAAAATCAACCCCAAATCAACCTCAATTCCAACATACAACCAACATCCATCCTTATCACATCATAACAACCCCAACCAATTCAATTTAATCATTCATACTTATGCTTAAACTTAACTTTAATCATTCTTAAGTTCTTTTAAATCAAAACCACAACAATTACCATTCCATTTCACTACCATACCAAATCTCAAACTCTAAATCATAACAACAAGATACAATATCAACCTACTACTCAAAATCATCTTATAATATATAGGAATCTAGGGTTAGGAGATGGTATACCTTCCTTGAAGTGGTGGGTGGAGCTAGGAAGCCTTAAGAAGCTTGGAGAAGTTTTAAGAAAGCTTGGATCTTCAAGAAAACAAGACAAACTTCAAGTTAAAAATCTTGAAAACACTATTCATTGTCTTCTTCTTTGATTAAATGAAGAAGATTGAGAAAGAATTAATGGCTTAAACTCATGATATAGCCATAACTAAGCATGAAGATGATTAGGGAATTTTCTTACCAATTTAGGAAGCTTTGATCTTTGATTTTGAAAAATCTATGCCTTGAAAATGCTAAAAAGCCGAGAGCAAGATGAACTCATGCCTTGGTTGTTTTTGATTTTTTGATGAAATGATTTTGCTAGCTTGGTTGGCTTGGTTTTTGTATTTGATTTAGCAAATTACTACCTTGCCCTTGAATTTGTGTGGTTCTTATTCAACCACACCTCCTTCCTTCCCATGTCATGCTTACCTCATCCTCATGATGTCATCCTTCCTTCCTTGTCTTCTTTCTATTGGTTGGATGACATCATTCCCATTAATCCCTTTGATTAACTTCCTAATCGTTTGCCTAATGACCGCTGATCTGTTATACGGTTCGCTTAACTTTCGTTTTCGTTTATCGCTTGAGGGATCAGATCCGGGATCTTATTACTTAGGTTCCCTTAACCTTTCTCAATATATTATATTCCTTTTATGATCCTCTCTTATAATCCTTTAATTTAAATCCTTTTTATCCTGTTACCTTATACTCAATTTTCTCCGTATCTTGTGGATTTCCGGGAAAAACCAAAGTGTTCGGAATTGGATTCTGACGATCTTTACATACACTTATATACCACATAGAGTACTAATAATATCCCATAAGATCAATAACAGAACCCCTACATAGCGTGGCATGAAAAGTTTTCTCGTTCAGCAAAAACACTATTCATAAGGGTTTCAAAATTTCTCAAAAATTGGGGTTATTACAGTCTCCCCTTCTTAAAAGGATTCCGTCCCGGAATCAGATAGAAAACAAATGGGGATAATTTCTTAGCATTACACTTTCTAACTCTCGAGTCAATTTTCCACATTGTGGTTTTACCACCAAACTCTGCCTAGTTTGATAATCCTTCTCCTAAGCACTTGTTCCTTTTCACTCTATAACCCTTCCTGGTTGCTCCATATAGGTTACGTCGGGTTGCATATCTATGCGCTCATATGCCTCTATTTATCCGGCATCTGAATTACACTTCCTTAACATTGATACGTGGAACACGTTACGACCTGCTACATGTTCGGGGTTAGGGCTAGCTCATATGCTAACTTCCCAAACGTCTCAATATATCCAAGGGTCCAACAAATTGTAGACTTAGCTTTCCTTTCTTTCCGAATCTCATCAATCCTTTCCAAGGGATACCTATAACATTACTAGGTCCCCTATTTCGTACTCTTTATCCTTTCGTGTCAAATCAACATACTTATCATGTCCATCTTGGGCTACTACCAGCCGTCCTCTGATTAGACCTATCATATCCTTGGTCCTTTGGACTACTGCGGGTCCGAGCATCTTGCGCTCTACAACTTCATCCTAACATAAGGGAGATCGACATTGTCTTCCCTCAATGATCTCATAAGGCGACATCTCGATAATGACATATGATCTATTGTCGTAAGATAACTCAATCCGAATTAAGTGATCATTCCAAATTCTTTCAAGTCTATTGCACAGACTCTCATTATTGCTTTTAACATTAGAGCTTCTGCTTCTCAATACCCATTCTTTTCCAGTTCGTAATCGCTATCACCTTTCGTTCCTAATATTATACTGGTTATACTTTTGCTCGCTAGCGTTCTATAACCTTTTAATAACCACGTCAACCTTAGTATCACGAATGTGTTCCCATTCCGCATACTACCACCACTTTATTACTCCTTTTTCAGTTGTTTCTATTTTCCAAAATTTGATCAATCAAATAGAAGTAAAGGAATTTGTTGAGAGATCACTATGATCATGAACACTTGTTATATCGCATAGTTAGTACAGAAGGTGGCCAGCCTTTAGTACTTGACAAGCAATTAAACAACATGTGGTATCCTACTAGGCTTCTATCACAAAGATAGATAGTCATTCGGCAATACCTCCCCTTCTGGAAGGGTTGTTCTTCTCAGCTTACATGAAATGAAAAGAAGAGAAAAGAATGAACTGAAGAGAATTGTATATATGAAAAAATATACTGCCACAAAATATCTGGCTTGGAACCTACCTCTGAACTATAGAGGTTTGTCATAGGAGAACAAAACATATACGTATTTATATCAGCATCAAGTATTATAGCATCGCATTTCACGTGCCTAAATGTTTTCGCTATCCCGTCCATCATTCTATGGACCCATGCTCTTCCTCGAGCTTATACACAATTACCTTTGAAACTCCCTCGACATCGAAAATCGAATCTGGGATCTCATTCTAGACATCATCGTTACTTGAATTCTATGCTTGCACCGCAACCTTCCTCGTATAATAATACGACTCTCTATTGATAAGAAAGAATAATAATTCACTAGGTAGATACTCTACTTAATTAGTCTATCAATGATAACTTATACACTACCACGACCCGATTAGTGGTACTCAATCTCAACACCCATTCCAATACAACTCTCACGGTTGTAATCAGCTTATTACTCGCAGAATCATTGCTGCCTTACTATGGTCCACCACTGACCTACTGTAGTCATTCATTTTCCATGAAGTCTTAATAGCTAACCATACGGAGTCCATCCATGTCGTATCAAATCCTTCTAAGGAGGTAACATAATCACCACTCATGATTCATGGAGTACACTCCTGATTCTGACATACATACATGACATGAAGCAGATAAAATTTGCAGAAGAGTTTCACTCAAAGCAACGATAGCAGGTTAATACCATTCTTAATCATATACCTTCAATAGAAGAATTAACTCAAGGGTTCATCTAGTCCTTTTTGAGACATGGTCCTGGCTTATCTCAAGATAGTATCTTCTGAGATAGATAGCCCGCTCATGGCGATTACACGAATTAAACCTTTACCAACTACTATTACGGTTGGGTATTGCACAGTCATTAGAAGGAATGTCAATCTTCCAAACCATAATTCAACCTTCACATTTTTAACCATCATCACTGTATTCTTTTGGCACACGCGCCTATAATTATCCACTTACCTTTAAAGTATCGGCCACCTCTTTGGCCTTTCCTGATAGTAAAATTTCCTTACAGTCAATGTCATTTTAACCACCTCCCAATAAATTTTCCACCTTATTTCAATCACAGCTTATGTGAAGATATTTTCCCTAAAATCTGATGAGTAAAAAGAAAATCACCATTTTTCCATAAGTTATTGCCTCAGTCTTTAGAGGTTAATCACTGTCATGACTGACTCTCAATCATAATTAGAACATCTTTTATCTTAGGTCCTAATCGCCCTGAACAATTTCGACCTTTACTGGTTCGATCCATACTTTCTCGTGGTTTAACACGTGCCCCACTTGGCACCATTATAATTACGTCATTTTTCTTTTATCAACATTTTATTCTTGAGAATTTTGAATATTACCTTTTTCTTATAAAACCTCTAAGGTTATCCTTCAATCGTTCCTCCTGTATTCCCTAGATACAGGGCATATCACAATACCATTTACTATTACTAGAACCATTGTCTATATACCTCTGAAAAATTTCTCCACTGATTCTTAAAGGTTGTTATTACCTTAATCCTTTCCCAATCATACTGTCAAAACTCATACTGTCCCTATTAAGGGTGACATGCCAACCTTTATGCAGTCCCCTAGGATTCATTTTAAGTTACCAATGTTCTATCCTTAATTCCACCTTTAAAAGGTACCTGCATCCTTCTATGGATAACCCAAGTCATAAATCCCTGATAAGGGTGTCCTATTCAATCATTCCCACCTCGATAGTCTATACCGAATTTCACAATAGCATCCTTATTCAAGTTAAGGTCAATCCACATGGCCTCCAAAAGATAAAAAAAAAATGGTTATCCGCTTTTCTTTCCTGATTTGGTAACGATAACAAGGATGTTCTGGAAGATATTGGTCGTGTTCAACGTGAACTTCTTCTTAATAATTCCGTGTTTACTTTTGTTGTTTATCTCAACGGTCATCTCCATATTGGGATATCTTTCATATCTGGCGTCTCCCTTTCTGGGTATCATGCCACCGGTCTTACACTTCACCTTCTTGAAGGTCACTTCCTTCATCCAATTTTCTTAATTTCTTACTTTCTTATCCCCTTAGTCTATCCGCGTCTCATTATTTATCCTTCGAATTATCTCAAGGTTTCCTCGAATCTTCCCAACTTACAGGGAAAAATATATGTATCTCTTATGCTCTCAACCATCAATTTTAACTCATGGTGAATCACCCTCATCCTGACGATTACATACTCTTCTATTTCTATTTCTACGAGTCTTTAGGGTTTCCTCATACCCAACTCCCTTATCATTCCTCAAACTCTCTTGCCTTTATATTCCTTTCTCTTATCGTTATTTCATGAACCAACACAACATAAGCATTGATTTCAAACATCCCGTCATTCAGGATTCGTGTCCTCAGAACGAATCTTGACAACTTTTACAACTTAGATTCATAATTCATCATACTCATCCGCTTTTGTTCTAGCTCCAAAGCTTTTACACTACCTCCATAACCTTGGGAAGTACTTTCCCGAAAATAATTGTCTGAACTTAAATCAGTTTATTATAATCTCTTGCTCTGTGCCTTCCTTGGCCTTTCACCAGCGGGTGGCCTCTCTCTTAGGAGGGTAAGTGACAAAAATAGTCTTTTGTGATTCGTCAATCATTTAGAATATCAAATAATTCCTGTATTTCCTTTAGCCAGGCTCTTGCCTCGACTGGGTCAGCTTGTTCCTTGGAACTCTGAGAGCTTAGCGACTTAAAGGTCCTGAAAGAATTTCTCACCGCATTGTTTCCTCAGGGTGGTGGTTGGGAATAATAGTCTAAGTTCTGTCTAGACTGGTCTATAAATTATCGTATAGGAGTACCATCTCGGGTCTCCTTTCCTTACTCGACTTTCTGTTTCCTTAGTATGAAATGTTTCAACCTTCTCCCATAATCGGGGTTATCTTATACATTAAAAACCTTGTTTTCCCCTCTATTATATTATGGGTTCTTTCTTTCTTGATGGCAACCTCCCTGACTATCACATTCAGGGTTTGCCCTAAATCTTATTCCTCAAACTATGGCTCTCATCTAAGTTCTCATCCTTAAGCTCTTGAACTTTTGAAACCCAATTTCTGTAGGAACACCTCACTATCCCCTTATCATCTTTCTCGGTGTGGATCTCTTCTCCAGTCATTGACTCTCTGCCTTCATTCATCACTTTTCTGGCACAATATGTTCTTTTCTAAAAATTCGGTCTGTATTGCAATCTCAAACAGCTTTTCGGTACCGGCTCCGGTTACCTTCACTTCTATTTCCATTTTCTCAAAATCTCTTATAAACTATCCCAAAGACATTATCATCTTGGGTCTCTCCTTTTTACTAAGGGCATCAGCCACCACATTGGCTTTCCCCGAATGATAAAGAATCTTCCAATCATAATTCTTGATTAGCTCTAACCGCCTCCTCTGGCGTATGTTGAGCTCCTTCTACGCTAAAATGTACTAGAGCACTTATGGCTTAGGTAATTCTCGCACTTCTCTTCATACAAGTAGTGCCTCCAATCTTTAGGGTAAAACTATTGCCACGAGCCTAAGCTCATGAGCGGGGATATCGAATTTCATATTACCTTAATTGTCTTGACATGTACGGGATTACCTTACCGTGCTGCATAAGCATGCACCCTAAGCCCTTGTGCGAAGCGTCACTACACTTCACAAAATCTCCTTTTCCATCCGGCAACGCCAGCATAGGGGCCATCACCAACCTCTGCTTCAGTTCTTGAAAGCTGTTCTCGCATTTCTCTGTCCATTCGAACTTCTCAGTCTTACGAGTAAGCCGCGTTAAAGGGGCTACTATCTTTACAAACTTGAACGAACCTCCGGTAGTGACCGGCCAATCCTACCTCTGGTAGTTTCCCTAACCATGGTCATCAATTCCTCAGTGGTCCTTTATTCATTCTTGTCAGGATCCTCCTCAGCAACTATCCCTTCTAGGACAACATCCTCAACCACTACATCCTCAATATCAACATCATCTGGTCCCGCGTTAGGACGCTCTATTGGATCCACAATCCGATCTCCAATAAGTAATAAAACATCATCGCGTTGTTGCTCCTCAACCTCAGGGTTCGGAGTCCCGCTACCATATACGATAACGAACTACTCTTCTATCACGATATTTATAAGGGTTCCCATAAGGGTTTTAACTGTCAGTACTACGTTAGGTAGTCTGACTATGAACTTGGCAAGAGTTCTTATTATCTTAGTGAACTTATTATCTTAACGTCCCATCATCTCTGAGGTTTATAACGCTTAGCTCTGATACCATTTCTGTAACACCCCCAGATCCGGGGTCGGGGATCCGGGTTGTCACGGTCTTTCTTTCCACAATATCACTTCACTTAATTAATAAAAATAACCTTATGCTGTGACCCCACACTAACACACACCACAACCCGTTATAGTCTCAGAGATGAAATTGAAATAAGTACAAGTCTTTGAATCCACCATTTAAAATTATTACAACCCAAAATGATTACTTGATAATTTACAGTTAATTGCCATTATCTGCCACAAGTTATAATTATACATAATTTGATTCTCAAAAATAGAAGGTCTGATCTACAATAGATCTACCTCTGCAGCTATAGCAGCTACAACATCAACGGGAAGGCGCGGGACGCTTCCCACGCGCTTGCGCTGGGTCTGCTGGAGTCTGGCCATCTTTCCTAACTGTTGTTGTGTGATGAAGAAATAAAGCAAGGGTGAGCAGCAAGCCCACCAAAATATATTTATAATGATTTACAATATATATGACCCTACTCATAATACTCATGAAAGTCTTGGTCAAAAGAAATGAACCAAGTTTGATATCTTAATGCGATGAAGTCGCAAAATATTCAGTATATATACATATATACTTTTCAAAATATTGGAAGTCCTCTTCCATGCATAATATACACAAAGTCCCAGTGTATAACTGTATAAAAATATCGTTGCAAGGTGATCTCATATATCTAACCTTGTTTCAACGTTTTTCTGAAAATCTTTGTCATTCCTAAGACAATTATTAATTAGATATAAGTTTAAAAGATGAGGTTACCAAATACCCCAATATACCTATATCTTTCCCAATACTACTTGAACTACCACCGTTCAAGTTATAATCAGTTTCAAAAGTTCATCACATAGATGAGACTACAAGACAAGATTTGAATAGATTCAATCTTTGAAATATTATTGAATGAAATAAAGTTACGAGATACTTTATTTAGTCCCGATATATATATATCCACATATATATATATCTCTTAAACATTTCCTGGAACCTCTGTTATGTAAAGTATGAACAGAGTTTGAAACATCCAATGAATTTTGGAAAGGAAAAGAATTTTGGCATAAACCCGATATCTTGCTGATCAGGCAAAGATACCAATAAGTAACTTTTTCTACTGTAGATGGATGAATTCCTCACCGGTCATCACCCTGGCCGCATTAGGACCTCGCGCTAGACCGTACCCCGGCCCCTCACGCGTTGATGGACTGCCACCCAGCCACTTACACAATAATAGACCGTACCCCGGCCTGTCGCTTATGCCGACTCAATCAAATGGACTTACTTCCCGAACATTGGGCAAGTAATCAAATTGTTTTCTCAAAACAGCAACCTCGTTGCGAATATAAAATACACCACAGAGCCGGATTCCCCAGGTTTTGAGCGAGTATTTAAATCCCCTTAAAAGGAAGATCTTAAATATAAAAAAAAGAGTTTTGGGATCCACTCTGACTTTTAAAAATCATTTTGAAGACTCGAAAACACTTTAAAGAGTGTTTGGAGTAAAGCTGATTTAATGAAGTAAATCAGTCCCCAGAATATTTAGAAAATGACTGAATATTATTAATTAAATAATATTCCCATAAAGAATAATCTTTATAAAAATAATTTGAAGTAGAAGTATTAAAACTTATAGTTGAAACGAGTATTAAATAACCAAAGATATACTTATATGAAAGTATTATCTTTATTTGAATAATCGAAAATAAGTTTGATTATTTACACCTTATTCTTTAATAAAATAAAGAATATACCTCAGCAAATAATCGGAGTTATAGATCCTCAAATGAATATTCAAATAATATTCAATAAATAAAATAAGCTGAGTCATAATACCTCGAATGAATATTATAAATAATATTCATTAAATAAAATAAAGGAGTCATACATCCTCAAATGAATATTCAAATAATATTCAATAAATAATATAAAAGAGTCATAAGTCCTCGAATGAATATTCAAGATAATATTCAATAAATAATATAAAGGAGTCATAAGTCCTCGAATGAATATTCAAGATAATATTCAATAAATAATATAAAGGAGTCATAAGTCCTCGAATGAATATTCAAGATAATATTCAATAATAAAATAAAGTTATCGAATAAACCTTATTCGATTAATAGTTGTGAAAACTATAACCATATATATATATAAATATATATATATATATATATAAAATCTACTCGGGATCCTCGACTCCCGGTTTTAGAAAATGTTTTCACCTTTGGGTCCCTATACTAAGGGTATACGCAAATACCGCTTATCTCTAGCATAGGTATTATGCAACGAATAAGCATTTGAACCAACAGATATATATTTCAAGAATATGAAACAGGCATGCATATATACCATATCACATGCTACAATATATCGCAAGAATTTGCTAAATAACCAACATGCATCTATCGCAAGATAATGCATATACAAGTGTATACATCACAACAACAGTATAACGGATAGAATACTTGCCTGAGCAGCTGGGGGTTACGAATGGCTCTGGACGAGTCTGGTAACCTATATCAACAAGTAAGTTGGGATTAAACCAAAATCACTTGTAAATCTATACTATAACTAACTTAGACTCTGACGCTTGTTTTGCGCTCACTGATTCGCTTAAGTCACTCGGGTACCCTCGGCTCCACCATTTTTAATAATTTAACATTTACGAGTTTTAAAGCGATTCCTTCGCGAATGTCTTACCAACTGCCTAACACACTTACCATAAATGTTTCATACATTAATTAACCCTTTTTGGTCTTTAACCTATGTTTCAAAGTAAGGCGAGGGAAAAAGTTCCGTTCGCGAAACGCCGTTACTTGAAACGGTCGTTTCTCCTAAACCGTGCATCGGAATCGAACGAACTACATATCAAAACGAAGCTCGTAACATGAGCTATCTAATCATGGCAGTGGTCACAATCTAGCAGGGGGTTCTCGGGTCCTAATGCTATGCACAAAAACAGTCCAAAGAAAATCGGACGTTACGACGGCTATGTTTACGCGATTTCCAAAATTTTAACCCATTCACAATCAACCCCAAATCAACCTCAATTCCAACATACAACCAACATCCATCCTTATCACATCATAACAACCCCAACCAATTCAATTTAATCATTCATACTTATGCTTAAACTTAACTTTAATCATTCTTAAGTTCTTTTAAATCAAAACCACAACAATTACCATTCCATTTCACTACCATACCAAATCTCAAACTCTAAATCATAACAACAAGATACAATATCAACCTACTACTCAAAATCATCTTATAATATATAGGAATCTAGGGTTAGGAGATGGTATACCTTCCTTGAAGTGGTGGGTGGAGCTAGGAAGCCTTAAGAAGCTTGGAGAAGTTTTAAGAAAGCTTGGATCTTCAAGAAAACAAGACAAACTTCAAGTTAAAAATCTTGAAAACACTATTCATTGTCTTCTTCTTTGATTAAATGAAGAAGATTGAGAAAGAATTAATGGCTTAAACTCATGATATAGCCATAACTAAGCATGAAGATGATTAGGGAATTTTCTTACCAATTTAGGAAGCTTTGATCTTTGATTTTGAAAAATCTATGCCTTGAAAATGCTAAAAAGCCGAGAGCAAGATGAACTCATGCCTTGGTTGTTTTTGATTTTTTGATGAAATGATTTTGCTAGCTTGGTTGGCTTGGTTTTTGTATTTGATTTAGCAAATTACTACCTTGCCCTTGAATTTGTGTGGTTCTTATTCAACCACACCTCCTTCCTTCCCATGTCATGCTTACCTCATCCTCATGATGTCATCCTTCCTTCCTTGTCTTCTTTCTATTGGTTGGATGACATCATTCCCATTAATCCCTTTGATTAACTTCCTAATCGTTTGCCTAATGACCGCTGATCTGTTATACGGTTCGCTTAACTTTCGTTTTCGTTTATCGCTTGAGGGATCAGATCCGGGATCTTATTACTTAGGTTCCCTTAACCTTTCTCAATATATTATATTCCTTTTATGATCCTCTCTTATAATCCTTTAATTTAAATCCTTTTTATCCTGTTACCTTATACTCAATTTTCTCCGTATCTTGTGGATTTCCGGGAAAAACCAAAGTGTTCGGAATTGGATTCTGACGATCTTTACATACACTTATATACCACATAGAGTACTAATAATATCCCATAAGATCAATAACAGAACCCCTACATAGCGTGGCATGAAAAGTTTTCTCGTTCAGCAAAAACACTATTCATAAGGGTTTCAAAATTTCTCAAAAATTGGGGTTATTACAAAAACTAAAAGTGAGCTCTCGGGTCCTGATATTAAGAACAAAAACAGTCTAAAGTAAATCGGGCATAACGACGGCTATGTTTACGCGATTACCAAATTTAAACCATTCCAATCAATTCACAATTCAACCCACAATCACCACTACAACCAAACTTCATCCATTCTCTACTACAACAGTCCCAATAACTCAATATTTCCAATTTATACTACTTCTCAATCATGAACTAAGAGCTTACTTAAGTTCATTACTAATCATCAAGATTTACAACTCCAAAAACATTACAAAACCAACCAATCTCTAAATATTCAATAATCATGCCTCTCATGAACTATACTACTCATAATAAGCTCTTAACATTCAAGAATTATGCTAGGTTAAGAGATTATACCTTTCTTGTGAGTAGGAGTAAGTAATGAGCTTGAAACAACTTTGGAAAATCCTTACTAAAGCTTTATCTAAACAAAAACACAAGATTAAAATTTCAAGTTCTTGAAAAACACTATTCACTCTCTTCTTCCATGAATTTTAGGAAGAGATTGTGAAGGAATTTGAAGCTTAGACTTATAGGATATCTATATCTATGTACAAGGAACCTTAGATAATTACCTCACTAATTAACAAAGCTTGGAACTTGGTTTTTTGATTTTCTTGTCTTTGAAAAAGTGAAGAAGCCGAGAGCTTCTTGCTTGGAAAGGTGGAGAAAAGGTGTTTTTGTGATTTGTGATTTGTTTTGTTGGTTGTTTTGCTTTTGTTTTGATTAATTACCTTTTAACCATGGTAAATTTTGTGTGGCTTGAAATCAACCAACAATACCTTCTCTTTGGTCATGCTTATGTCATCCTCCTATGTCATCTTCTCACACTTGTCCTCTTTTTGTTGGTGTGATGACATCATCATCATTAACCTCTTTGATTAACTCCTAATTACTTGGCTAATGACCGTTGATCTGTTATACGGTTCGCTAAACTTTCGTTCTCGTTTATCGTTTGAGGGATCATACCCGGGATCTTATTACTTTGGTTCCCTTAACCTTTCTCAATACATTATATTCCTTTTATGATCCTCTCTTATACTCCTTGAATTTAAATCCTTTTTATCATGTTACCTTATACTCAATTCTTTCGGTATCTGGTGGATTTTTGGGAAAAATCAAAGTGTTCGGATTTGGATTCTGACGATCTTTACATACACTTATATACCATATAGAGTACTAATAAGACCTAAGAATATCAATAAAAGAACTGCTACATTGTGTGGCATGAAAAGTTTTCTTATTCAGCATAATCAGCAAAATCACTATTCATAAGGTTTACAAAAAGTCCAAAATTTTTGGGGTTATTACAGGGTCTGTTGGATTATTGAATCAATACAGGTTACACATGAGTGAAGGATGGCGTGACGACCCAGATTCCTGACCCCAGATTTGGAGGCGTTACATAAACGGTATCAGAGCAATAAGTTATAGTACTTAGAAATGAGTGTGTTAGGAATCTGTCGAGATATAGATTGTGTAAGGGCTCATATAGAGTTCATCATTGGACTACCGGATGTAGCCCCAATGTGTGTTGGTTAGGATAAAGTGTATATTTGAGGTATTAAATTATGACTAATAGGACCATTGGAGATTATCAAAATGATGAGAAGAAAAATTAGAATCATATATGATTTGGAAAATATGTGGTTGTAGAACTCAGAGCTAAGTCTCTAGGGCATTTGGGGTAAAGACGATATTACCAACACCATATGTTCATTTTGATAACACGAGCCATGTTACTCGTAGTTCTTTATAGGTTGCCCATGAGGGGGCATCACATGTGAGGACCATGAAGTCTAATTATTAATATACAGTTGAGGGTATTGACCCAAACTAGTTGAAGTTGTCATTTTACCAATGAGGATGTATATATCGTATTAATCATGAATTCACCAGAGATAGTGTCCAATATACCCTTAAGGATATTTTTCTATTAAGGAAGATTTGAATGTAATATAAGAATGTTATCGTAAGACGACTACACTACATGATATTATTAGTGTGCTTAACATATAAGGTTATGATGGTTTAGCTCAGAGATCAAGAGCGCCGAGAATTGATGGCATGTCTAAAATCTAATGGCGTAAGATTATAACGAGCGATAGTTCAATCTTAGAACCTTCTAAAAGGATAGACCAATGAGTCTAGAGCGGAATTCTTTGGTAGAAATGATGTTAGATACTACGTATATATACTCGTAGACCTCTAATATATACGGTAATGTATGTTCACTTACACACACATGCCACTGAGCTTATGGACTGCATTGGGATCCCTAAGAGATCTCTTTGATATGTTCCCAGGGGGAACTGGCCACTTATAATTCGTAACGGATGCGTGTAGCACGCCCCTATCGGCTTGGATTTTGGAATATATCTGAGTAAGGTCTTCGAGGTAAAGCACCAGAATAATAGATATACTTGTGAAAGTCAAGTTAGTAAGCGATTTTGAAATGATGTTGAAAGAGACACTAGCTTAAATAAGGAATTAAAAAGACGAAGAGGTGGTATCATCCTCAGACGGATAATAACGAGAGTGTGGATAATCTGTGAAATATTTTGGCACCTACTCATTGTCATGTTACTCCCTCCAAACTGTTGATCATTCATATTGCCTTGATAAGTCATATCAGGCAATCCTTTTAGTTCCCTACTTTGAACTTCTGATGTGACCAACAACTTGAATAGTCTTTCTCCGCATCAGTACTTGTTAAATTCTTTTAGTTAATCCATTTATTCATAGATCATGGTCTTCTTGTTCGGCTCAGAGCTAATTATACTTTCTTTCAACTATCCGAGAAATTTTAATAAACTTTCCTCCATTAATCGACGAATATTCATAATGAATATCTTCACTTGATTCTTCTTTCATACTACTCTTCTCAGTTAAGATGGTAAATATTTAACAAATTATTAAAAACATGGATGATCTAATCTCCATAGATTCCTCGGGAATCCTTTTCTTCTATTCGGGATGAAATTGTATATTGAACTTTGAAATCATAGTAAGGGTATCAATTTAATATTAGTATTCCAAATTCAATTCTATTCGAGAATCTGATAAAGTATGTGAACGAGGGAACCTCTGAAAGTACCATTTTATTGGCAAGAAATATTTGATGAGAGGCTATCGATTATTCTGATGCCAAGACCACTTGATTCAGAGTTATAATTGTCTTTCTCGGCCCAAATTTGAAAACTCTTTATTTTAAAATCGTCATCCGGGTGGCCACAAATTTCTTCAGTGGTTACGATATTAAGATGTTTTTTTATAAACAAACTGAAATATGCTTAGTTGCATATGTTCTCATGAATGACTAGTTACTATTCCTAACTAGTCGAAATTTTAATTAATACGACGGAAGCCTAGCTAATCGTCCTATCTAGCTGCTATGGGCCAAACCAATTGAGCTGGCAATTTTCTTAGCCAGTTGATAATATTGCTTGATACGGACTAGTTATTATTTTTCTAGTTCCACTTCCAATCAAATTTTTATTATTATATAGTGCATCATATATGCAAAATTTAGTTGTTGATGAAATTTTCAAAGAATGTTTTAATTGAGACCGAACTATGTCGCCCACTCAAACGAGAATTCATATTCAGTTTTATGAAATATTTAGTTTATGAAATTTTCTATTCTTTCGTTTATATAAAGAATATCCAATTAAAATCATAAAGTGATTGAAGAATAATATACTTCCTTATTTGTTAATCACTGAATAAAATTCCTTCTTTCAAAATAGCATCTCTTTGAAACCTCAATGGTTAACCTTTGGTTGAGGATGTTATTCAAAATTTCTTTCATTACTCGAAAAGAAAAGTATTCTTTCATTGGAGAAATCTTACAAGTATTATTCGTATGATGTTATTATTTAGCAATCATTGCTTTCAAGGAATATTCTCTATAACATCATAATATAAAATTCTATAGACATGAAAGGATAATCCTTGTTGTATTCTTCCTGCCAAGTAATAAATCTTTTGAGTGTTGCGACTCTTTTATTCAGAGCTCATTGTTTCTTCACATATTAGATTTTGAAATCTTGTTAAGAATGTCTAAATTACATCGATATCATGAAAATCATTCTTCCAAGGCTAATTGCCTTCCGAACAAAGAGAGGTATAGTTAATAACTGATTGTTGTAATATGAGACTGAAAAACTCAGTATTATGATGGTGCAATCGAAGCATCATGATGAGTAAATTATTTTGAAAAGGAAATACCATGTTTGGTTATCATCCCAAGGATCTTTAACATGATTATAGAAGGACGATAATAAAGATACCAACGTGATTAGTGAGGTACGCTTCTGTGAAACACTATCGGGATAAGTACTAATGAATTCAGGAAAGACCAAGCATGTATGAATTCGAGGAATATGATTTTGTGTGAAGTATAATGATATGTCTATGCGACTTAAGTACCGTGACATAAGGTATTCTAATAATAATCTAGAATAATCGCGATAAGGTTCGCACTGAAAGGGACAAAAAGTTTTACTTATGAGAAAATTTTGGATTTTTTTTTCTTACATTGAACACGAGGTAGAGGCTATAGTCAAATTGATCAAGAGTTGTGACTGAGAAATCTATTATCATCAAGGAAAGGCCAATATGGTGGTCGACACTTTAAGTAGTAAAATATAGATTGAGATTAATAAATTTCAGGACAACTGATGAAAAGGATCGCATGAATGAATTTTGAAGTTGAGACACGGTGAATAGAACCCTTTATTAGGTAACCGGAAGACTTGATGAAACCTAGAAACTTAAAAGGATGTTAGTCATGACCGAATATGAAAGGGATGTCATTGATTAGGCAAGTAAGTACTCGACATGGTTGAAAGTGAAAACGGAAAGGAGAGGTTTAAAATTTTGGCGATTTCGGCCTGTAAATTACCCGAATGGGAGTAAGAGTTTATTATAATAAATTCTGGAGGAGGATTATCAGGAACCAAGTAAGCCGTCGTGCTATTTTAGGATTTTGAGTAATAGGTTAAAATAAGACCGCTTATTTTATTATGCAAAGGATAGATCTTCGCTTTATAAAATTGTTATGAACGCACAAGAGATAAATGGTGATAGAGAGACCCCGTGATATTGCGCCACATAAGGATTGCGGGAAAGGACGAATGGAGGCATGACTTAAAGTTCTTAAATCAACAAGTAGGATGTGAGGACTATCCAGACCATTGAAGATACGTCTATCGGCTTGCCTTTTATTTGGAACGGTTAGGAGAATCGCCTATCGTTGATGAAAAATTCATACAGATGTACTTACCACGAGAGCATACAGAAAATAGACGCTGATATTCCTTACGAAGGACAACGTGGAAGAACGAAGGATGTTATGGTTAGAGCTGACTGAAGGCAAAGAAGATCGTACACGCCCTTTAAAAGGCCATTAGTAGCAGTTACCAATAAATGCGAGTACGTCTAAGGCGTAGAGAGAATAACAAGTACGACCCAGAAGGTATCGTAGTACTATAGATATTATACGCGGAATGATTAAAGAAGTCTGACCGATAGCGGAAGCTGAGCATTCCACGATTCTAAAACGTATCAATCGATTGCATATGAAATGGTGCTTCCTTCAAGATGGCAACAGGACCCGACGTGTCTTATATTACTACGGGAAGAAATGTTAAATCTGAAGCTAAACATGTAATAGGATACGAGCGTGTAAAAATGCAACGAGAAATTCTTACATAAAATAATAGACAGAGATGATGCGCCAAAATGGGAAAATGTTAAGGAACGAAACTCTAGCACTAGTAGGAGCGATGGAGGGGGAAACGAATAAGTTGAAGGATGATTCCAAATACTAGAAAATGCGCTAATCGTCCATATTATCAATTTTTGAGGGAAATGAAGTGACCAGTTGACGCGAATCGAATTACTGATAATAATGAGTTATCATGCGGGCATTGGAACGGCTACAAAGCTTTGTACGGAAGAAATAGTCGTTCACCTCTAGGTTGGGAAGAAGTTGGTAAGCAGAGGATACTTGGACCATAGTTGAGTCAATAGACCAAAGAAATTTCTAGAACTTATCAGAACCCGGCTGGTAGCAGCCCAGGATAAACAATAACGATATACGGACCATAACTATAAGTCAGAAAGTATGAAATACCGGACCAAGTATTGTTGAAAGTGCCTCCCGGGGAGGGAGTGATGAGATGCTAAAGGGAAAGAAATGTAGAACCCAAGGTTTATTGGACCAGTTGAAATCTTTAAAGGACTAAGAAAGTTGGCTTATAAATTAGCACCATCATCGAACGGTCGCCAAGTTTAAAACGAGTACCATGAATCGAGGTTAGGAAATTTAACCATCAACGCCAAACGTATGATTGAAAATGAACTAATAAACTTACAGCCAGACTTAGCGTATATCGAGTAACGTGTAGAGGTCATAGGTCTACAAGAACGATTACCCGAAAATATATTTGACGTACGAGTGGAAATTTTATGAAGAGATCCAATACTGCAAAGTCAACGTGAGAACTCGAGGTGGTCATGTGAGAAGCGTATCCCCGCCAATTTCTAAACTGATTTCGGGACGGAATCCTTTTAACGGGGAAGACTGTAAGAACCTAAAATTTTGACATCGGTAAAAGACCTTTATGAATAGTAACCTTGCGGTTTAATAAAAACTTTTGCGACCACACTATATACGAGTTTTTTAATTTAAGATTCCGAGTTGATATTGTGATTATACGTACCGACTGAGTATATGTAAACGCTATTAGTTTTCGAAGATAACGAACTTTGAAAAACGACCGTATCTATGAACCATCAAGGATTATGAGAATCACAATATAATTAAAAAGTTAAAATCCTACAAATTCAAATCCAAGTACGATACTTCAAAGTGTAAAGGACGTATAAGAAAGGATTTACCCCGCGAACCGCTTACAAAGAATTATTACGAAAACGAATAAGCGACCAAGCAAATATGTTAGCGAACGAATAAAAAACCAAGGCCATGCAAATTCCATGCAAATATAATGCAAATAAATTAGAAATTAATTAATGAAGCTAGATAATTAAATTAAAGCTAGTACAACATAAATTTCCCTAAAATAAAGATTCTTTTTTTTTAAATCATGATATAGCTTGACAATTGGTGTGCAAGCTAGGCCTAGATTTGGAAAAAGAAAGGCTTGTTCTATACACCTTAGGAATAGACAAAATGCATACAATTTCCACCACATTTCCAAGAAGCAAGCCAAGCAATTCTCTCTCTCTCTCTTTCCAAAAACACAATGCTGATTTTCCAGAACACCATGGAAATAAAAATTCATATCTCATGTTCTACTCATTCACAAATCACCAAATATTTACCAAACCTCTTCCATATCATGGGTAAGTCATGGACCAAATTTCAAGCCCATCCATGAAGTTTTCAATTTTATAAAAATGTCGGAGTCGAGGCCGCGCAGAGTAAAAACACCCAATGCAACCCACTGTTAGAAAACTGCCACTTTGGGATTTTCACCCCTGTTACCAGAAAACCATTTGAAATTATTGTGTTCTAAATTTTGTCTAGATCGCGTACGCGAAAACGGTGCATCAATTGAGTTTACGAGTTGAGAGATATCAATGTTTTAGTGAAAGTGGTTTGAATAGTAAAACTCCGTGGTTGATCAAACTTTTAAAATGTTTATCACCTAATTAAATTCATTTTATCAAAATGAAACTTTTATGATAAATATTAAAATAACTCAAGAAGCTCCTCGAGGTGGTTTCGTATTAAAATATTAATTTTACGATTTATTAAAATTGATAGAGTGTGAGTCGCGTAATAGTAACATTCGGTAAAGTCAACTCTAGAAGACTACTTTGACCGTCCGTTTCGACCAAGGATTGATACTTATTTCGAGTCGGTCGGATATTGAAAATTTTGAAGTATTGTACTTATTATAAATATAAGTCGGTGATGGTATTAGGAATACTGATTAAGATTATTATATTTGTTGATTAGAAAACCCGGAACGAGAGGAAGTCGGAAAATGTATCTTGGACTTCAGGCAAGTTTTCAAACCCTACCTTTTAAAACTGTTGTGTTGTGTCTGTTTTCAAATAAATGTTATATACATGATGTTGTATTATGATATTCTACAAATTGTGATATATAATATCATACGATATATTAATGATTTTGGTATACGAATATTACCGAATTTCAATCGATAACGCTAGAGAGTAGCGTTGTATATTTGAGGAGTATATTTTAGACCGAAGATCGATCAGTATAATTTGATGAAAACCCGGAAGTATTCAGGAGGTGTTTTATTTAAGAATATTAACACTATAGTAGAGCGTGATGTATAAGTTGTAAAACCGAGAGTCGGTCAGTTTTTATAAAGTAAAAACCCGGGAATCATCCCGGAGATGTTTTGGACGATTAAAAGTCCGTACTTGTTTTATCCAAAAGGACTCGGTGTCCACTTGTGAAATATTAAATACCTCGAATATATTTAAAACGATTTTCAAATATTGTATTCCCTCAACTACATTTAATTACTTGAGCAACGAATATTATTTCAAGTTATTCATTCAATATAGGAGAAGTATTCTCCAAAGATTATTTATTTTAAACCTGATTAAGTATATTATTAAAGATTACTTTAATTATTTAAACATCAATTAGTTGGGGAATATTATTTCAAATATTCTTTAAAACATATTCATTCGAGGTCTAATTATTTAATAATTATTATTTAATTATTAATTATTTATTTAATGATTTAATATGATTTAAAAATCATAAAACCTATTCAAAAATACTCCTGGATTTCAGAAAATCTTACGAATACTTTCGGATCGTCGATGAATCTTATCTCGACATATCTTAAATATTTTGAATATAGTTTCAAAAAAAAACTCCCCCTTATTTATTTATCTGTTGACAACAGTCAACTCACATTCTTAGTACTTCCTCCGAAAACTTTCGGAAGTACTTATATATATATATATATGAGATGAGTTGTGCCTATCAACAAGCAAAATGTTTGGGGAACTTTGATATAGTTCGATGATTCCAAGTATGTGATAGGATTCTTAAAAGGACAAAGGAGGGGTAGAGATCCAGTACTTCGTGGACTAGGGAGACTGTCATATTAATTTTTCCGTATGAGAAGGTACCCTGTGTACTGAGGGACATACGAAGTATGCAAAACATACCCGAGTGGAATGGGGAAGCATATAAATCCCGAATGCGTTTAGAGTGACAACCGAGAGTAAGGAAGTTGTCCCTCTACATGTAGAAAAGGTTACTATTTTCCATATTATGACTGATCATCGTATGCGGTGGCTCCAGTGAATGTCCTATATTCTTCCAATTGGAATTGAGATGCAATACCGTAACCCAAGCCTAGGTGCTGGGTTTACCATTAAGGTATTTGCAGACTAATAAGTCAATCAAAGAATTGTTTTAAAAAGAGATGTGTATCACCAAGAAAACTACTTTGAATAAATATGTATCCTTTTATGGATTAATATAATTTCCTTTAACAGTCTATTCATACTGTTGATTATTATGGCTGAGTATTATTGCTCACTCTTGCTTTCTTTTAAATGTCACAGCACAACAGATTATCAATATGCCGGCATGGGACTTAGTCACTTGAAATCGTGGGGAGAATCCCTTACAGCTTTGTTTCAGGTGGACCAGAGTATCCAGATAGGTATAAGATGTTAGTAGTAATTATTGTAACTTCATGTAGAGGTTACGAATAATTGTTTAAGATCCTGTAAAGTACATTTGAGTGTAATAAAAGAAGATTGCATTTTGTACATCATTTCTAAGGCTATAACTTGTGTGTGTGTGTGCATGAGATTGGGGTCTATTGGATTATTGAATCAATACAGGTTACACATGAGTGAAGGATGGCATGACGACCCAGATTCCTGACCCCGGATTTGGGGGCGTAACAGAAAAGTACCGTCATATCGATGGTTCCAATCACGTGAACCGCATTCCCAGTGAATCCATACAACGGGGTTCAAGAATTCTCAAGCCTTCGATCACTGATGTCCATTCGTGAGAAGGCATGATGGTATAGGATATCGATGGAGCTTCCGTTGTCAACCAGCATTTTCTTAACTATATTGTTTCCCACTCGTGTAATAATGAAAATGGCGTCTTGATGGTCTTCGATGAGCCCGGGAAGGTAATCATCATCAAAGAAGGATATGACTGGAGAAAGATTCGCTCGAGAGCGTTTAGCTGTCGAGGGATTGACATTAAAAACTTCTCGAGCATAAAATTTGTGAGAGTTGTGAGAAAATCCTCTGGCGGCTACACCGCCAAAAATGACGTCAATGACGCGATCTTCCTCATTCCGATGGTATCCCGTTGTGGAATATCATCTTGTTGCACATAGTGGACAAGTTATCCTCGGCGAATCTTACTTTCAATGAGGTTGCTGAGTTGGAAGCATTGTTCTGTTGTGTGGCCAGTGTCTTCGTGATAATCGCAGTATCTGGAACTTGGAGGTCTGCCGGGTTTGATGGGCCTCGGTGGGCGATAGTCTCGCTCTGTTTTTAATACTACTAGAATCGTCATTTTCTCGGTATTGAGTTTGGTGAATTCTTTGTCGGGGCGATTGTGAGGTTGCCAATCTCTTTCTCTTCGATCTCTCGGAGGGTAGTCAACTTCTTGGCTTTGGGGAGATCGACGACGATCTTGACGCCTCTCTCTCGCGGGTGATCGCGGACTATTGATTCGACGTCGTTCATATCTTGAAGAGCGTCGAGGTGACTCTATGCAGCTCATCGCCTCTTGAAGCATCATGTGATGCTCTATAATCTGAAATGCCGCTTGTAGATTTTTTGGCCTCTTCTCAAAAATCTCCTTGAGGAGTAATTCATGTCGCGATTTGTCGATACCCGTTGTCAAGAAATTGACGGCCATTTGTTCTACGAGGTCCGGAATTTCTGCTATTTCTTCTCTGAACCGATTTAAGAAACTCCGGAGGCTCTCATTTGAACGCTGGTGCATGGTCATTAATGATGCTGTGACCTTTATTCCCTTGTAATTGCTAGAGAAGCGGGCCTAGAATTTGCTTTTTAATGTTGACCATGAGTCAATGGAGTGTGGTGGCAGATTGTTATATCATCGAAGAGCTGTGCCTTGGAGGCATGTGGAGAAAAATTGGCATCGTACCACTTCAGAGTGTCCGAAGAAAGCCATACGGCCGTCAAAAGTATTGAGGAATGCCAAGGGGTTGGACGATCCGTCAAAATGATCGAGTGTCGGTGTCTTCAGTGTTCAGTCGATGCGGGATTTCTCGAAGACGAGTGACAGGGGATTTTCGCTGATATTTTTGAATCCCGAATGATTGCGCATTGTGTTACGCGTTTGAGCTATCTCTTCTTGCATTTTGGCGAATTTCTCGTGGGAAATAGACTCTGTAGACTCTGCCATTTGGGAGACGTCACCCGACGGAACCGTACGCTGTCGACATTCACGGGGTTGTGAATACGTCGACTCGGCAGAGGGCTCATACTGATATTTTGCGTCATCTTCATCATTATAGTACTGCTCACCCGACCCCTGATGTGCTAACGTCGTCTGATGTAGCTCACGTCGGAGGCGGTGTATTTCACGTTTCCGTTCTAACTTGGCCTGCAAGAGGCGAGCTTCTTTCTCCAAGAGTTTGAGCTCTTCATCTGAGTGCACCGGAGCTTCGGGTTCTTCTGTTTCCTTCAGTTTCGCACGATCCTCTTTTCCAGATGCAAACGCAAATCACTAGAAAGCACATGTTTGCCTGTCAAGGTTTGAATTCGCTGACGTTAATCTGTTTTACACTTGTGCTTTCTCGCTTGTGAATCCGTGACCATGATATCGAGCTGTTGATTGTGATCGGTTTGCTCAGGTGGCGGGAACAAACATCTTGGTTGCAGCGGTGACTGTTGCGGCGGCCCTTGGTCGTCGCGACGCCTAATAACAGTGGGGATCTCTGCTATTGTTTCCATAATTTCGTTCGGATCGATTTCCTCCATGATTTCGTTGGATTTTAGAATAAAGACCCCTCCTTTTAGCGCTAAATGATAAGGCTCGAATATTATTCAATATTTTAGACTAATCTTTAAAGAGATCTTTTCTTTATTCAATTAGGCAACTCCTTGAAATGAGGTTGTGGTTTTGTATTTATAGGGAGTCCCAATGGGTTGTACTTTACAAATGGACATCTTGGGCTTTACATAAATGTTCTATAGACTATAATTATTATAACCAAGTCTTCTTGGCCCTTCTCTTTAGTCCAAGGTCCAACACCAACCAAAGCTTCCTTGAAGGGGCTGGGCTGGTTCCCCTGGAGCAACTCCAACAGACCTTGCCATTCTTCTTTTGTGTCAAATTTGGCAAGATAGCTGAAAGCCGAAGCTTGATCCAACAGGTTGACAAGACTAGATATAACTCTCGCATTCTTTCTTTGGCTCGTTTCTTTTTCCTAGCAAGTGAGAAACTACTACAACTTTTTTCTATTATTTAACTTTATTTCCTTCCTCTTTTCCATCTCTACAACCAGCTGTTTCACTATCTGATCGGATTTTACCCAATTTTTTTGAATAAGAAAAATAATTAGAGAGTGAATAGCTAGTTCTGTTGGAGACCACACATTTGGATGGTCAGTATTATAGTATAAATTAATTTAGAGAGTCAGAATCTAAAAGCATAAGCATTCATTTCTGAAATTCTGAGTAGTTGCATGTGTCCCTTCATTAAGGATGCTGACAAGTATCACTACTGGGTGATCGGAGAAATATGGCATATATATATGGGTGTTGAAAAGGATAGTTTTCAATTGGTTATTGTAAACCTTCAAGGAACTTCTAAATAACTCAAGTCTCTCACTACATGTTAAACGAATACTCGGTTGAATACAAATGTGTTTTGCAGTTTTACCTGGTTCTCTGGTTTAAAGGAATTCAGTAAGTGATAACTAAATAATCTCATAATATCATTTGGTTATGATACTTTAGTGGTGATCGGCATCAAGTATTGTACTTCCTACCAGTGTCAGTATATATACTAGTGATGATTGTCTAAACATTATCGTAAATTTGTATGCCAAACAGAGCTATTGAGCGCAACTTCAGGTGCTCTTCCATGACATTATGTGTTAGAAAATGGAAAGTTTGAGGCATGTTTTAGACATGTTCTTGATGTAATTTCCTAAAACTAATTGTTGAAAGTAGTTCCTTGTTATGAGGACTTAAACTTTCATGTTTGGATCTAAGTCATTTTCTTAGTGTAATCCATAAAGAAATTGAGTTTAAGTTAGTAGCTTGAAATGTTTAATTAAAATATTTACTGACTTATTATATTGTTTTAATGTGAATATTGTATCCGTTGATGAACAGTGTGGATTATCCGTTGAAGTTCAATTTGGATTATCCGTTGATGCTCAATGTGGATTATCCGTTGAAGTTCAATTTTGATTATCCGTTGAAGTACAATTTGGATTATCCGTTGATGCACAGTGTGGATTATCTGTTGATGAACAATGTGGATTATCCGTTGATGCACAATGTGGATTATCCGTTGATGTACAATGTGGATTATCCATTGATGCACAAAATGGATTATCCATTGATGGAATTGCTGAGTGCATTATCCATTGATGCTAAGTGTAAATCCTGATGGGCTAAATCCTGATGGGCTAAATCCTGAGACCGACTGTTACGTTTCTGGAAATATTCATTAAATGGAATTTAAGTCATAATATTTATTTTAATTAATGTAATATATTCAGTTATGTTTTGGGATGTAATATATATACTGAACAAAACATTGTGGAATATAGAGGTTGATTGACGTTGAAATATACATACGTAAAAACCCTAGCTATCATCTTCTTCCTCTTTTTCTCTCCTCCAAACTTATACAGATTAGCATAGGTTTTTTTTTGACGACTGAGGTCTGATCGCTGTTTGTACATCGAGTTGCTGTGAACCGGTGTGCTGTTGCTGTTTTATCCTGGGAGGGTTATTGCGGTCTCTGAACACAGTAAGTGAGGGCAATAAACTCTTCAAGAACAGCATCTTCCTCTCGAGGGATTGGTGAATCAGCTGTGATTGAAAGCTTCATTACGCTAAGCTTTCTTTCCCTTCTTAATTTTCTTTTACAGTTGCTAATTATATTTTATTTACGACCTTCGTGTTTTGTTTTCATTATTGGTACTATTGCCTTGTTCTTGTTATTAATTATATAACTGTCTCATTGTGTTAGTATAGTAGTTATATACTATTGTTGATACTTTCCCAACAATCTTGAAGAGTTTACTTGTTATATAGCTATTTAACGAGATGGTTAACGAAACTGATACTCCTGTTGGTGAGACTCCTGTTATTGTTGGTTCTGGTTCTGGAGTTACTGCGTCCACCATAGATTGGACCAAGTACAGATTTCCACAACCTATTGATTTATCGGACATGCCAGATAAATTCAGTGGGGGGGCTTCTTTTTCTCGCTGGCAGAAAAAGATGAAGCTCTGGTTAACTGTTAAGGGTCTATGGCCGGTGGTACAGTATGATCCTCCTGTTGTGGATCAAGAAAAGCCTGAATCTATGATTGTTTATGCACTATGGGCTGAGAAGGATGGGGTGGCTAGGGCTGCCATTCTGGCTGCTTTAGCGAACACTCTTTTTGATGTTTATTCATCGAATGCTTATAATGCTAAGCAGTTGTGGGCAAAGCTGGACCAAACCCATAATACTGATTCTCAAGGTCTTGAGAAGTATTATATGGCGAGGTTTCTTGAGTTCAAGCTGGTGGATACCAGGTCCATGACTGAGCAAGTACATGAGTTTGAGATGTTGGTGCATGCTTTGGGTGAGTCTGGAATGGACTTACCTGAGAAGTTTAAGGTGATGCCTGTGATTGAAAAACTCCCTAAGTCTTGGGAGGAGTTTGCTCTCTCCCTGAAAAGACAGAAAGGAGAGATCACATGGACAAACCTTATGCTGGACATCTCTGTGCAGGAACAACACAAGTCCAAACAAGGACATGTGATGCCTGTTGAACATGGGAGTAGTTCGAAGGCGAACGTAGTGACTGTTGGGCAGAAAAGGAAATCTGTCGGTAAGAAGGATAACACTAAAATGAAAAATGACAAGAACAAGGCTAAGAAACCAAAGACAAACAAACCTTGTTGGTCTTGTGGACAGGCTGGTCATTGGAGTAAAGACTGTCCTGTGAAGAAAGCTAAGAAAGCTGGAGTGGTAGCTCAAGCAAACACTGTGCTTGTACTTACAACCACTAGTGGGTCTGTGGCTAACATGGTTGTTGGTGAGGTTGTTGCCTCTGAAGCCAATGACGGGTATGTTAACTACAATCCTGAACTACTTTCCACTTATCTGTCTAATGAATGGTTGATTGATACTGGAGCTAATGTGCATATTTGTGCTGATATTACTCTGTTTGTATCTTATCAACAGATTCATGGAGTGACAGTGACGATGGGGAATGCTAGTGCTGCTCAAGTGCTTGGAATTGGAAACGTGGACCTGAAGTTTGCTTCTGGGTGGATTCTATCTCTCACTAGGGTGCATCATGTTCCCTCTATTCGTAGAAACATCATAAGTGGAAGCATTTTAGTTACAAATGGCTTTGAACTTTCTCTGAAATGTAATAAAGTAGTTATTACACATACTAGTACTTTTTATGGCAAGGGTTACTTGTCTGACGGTTTATTTTTAATAAATGTGGAGCCTGTTTTGGGCAGTTTTATTAATGATAGTGTTGCACCTTCTGTTAATTGTGTAGAATCATCTGATTTGTGGCACTTACGACTTGGTCATTTAAATTTTGGTGCTCTAAAGAATATGATGAATTTAGAGTTGATTCCAAAGCATGCCATTGATAAGAAAACTAAATGTCAAGTATGTGTGACTGCTAAATTAACAAGGAAACCATTTCATAATGTTGTTAGGGATTCTGACTTGTTAAATTTAGTACACACAGACATATGTGAATTTGGTGGTGTGTTGACTAAGGATCATTGTAGATATTTCATTACCTTTATAGATGATTGTAGTAGATATTGTTATGTTTATTTGCTTAAACATAAAGATGAAGCACTAGATAAATTCATTATGTTTAAAAATGAAGCTGAAACACAAACTGGCAAAGTACTTAAAAGGTTGAGGTCAGATAGAGGTGGTGAGTATACGAGTACCTCATTTAATGAATTTTGCGCAAGCAATGGTATAGTTCATGAGGTGACTCCTCCATACACACCTGAGTCTAATAGGGTGGCAGAGCGAAAGAACAGAACTTTTAAAGATATGCTTAACAGTATGCTGATTAATTCGGGGTTGCCTAAGTACATGTGGGGAGAGGCTCTGAATACGGCTAGCCATATTCTGAACAGAGTCCCTCTGAAACACATGGATAAGACTCCTTATGAATTATGGAGAAAGCGTAAAACTAGTTTGAGTTATCTTCGTGTGTGGGGGTGCCTTGCCAAGGTGCTTGTCCCTGAACACAAGAGAAAGAAACTAGGACCGAAAACTGTTGATTGTGTCTTTCTGGGCTATCTTGAAACCACAATTGCTATGAGATTTTTGGTTTTAAAATCTGACATAGATGGTATTGTGGCGAATACGATCGTTGAGTTTCGTGATGCAACATTCTTTGAGGATGTGTTCCCTATGAAGACTGGTATACCACAAGATACTTCTGATGATGATCCCACTCGCACATCGAGTTCCATTCCCGATCATGTGGAAAGGATGACGAATGTGGGGGCGGATCCTAGTAGTAGCTCTACTCCTAACGAAGTAGAGGAACCTAGAAGGAGTAAGCGTGCAAGGCTAGTCAAGGACTTTGGAAGTGATTACATCACTTACAATGTCGAGGACGAATCTTTAACTTTCCGTCAGGCCATGGATTCTTCGGAGTCAAGGCACTGGAAAGGCGTTGTGAAAAGTGAGATGGACTCTATTGTTTCTAATGGAACATGGGAGTTAGTCGATCTCCCTCCTGGGTGTTCTACTATAGGATGTAAGTGGATTTTCAAGAGGAAGTTAAACCCTGATGGTTCAATAGACAAGTACAAGGCTAGGCTAGTTGCTAAGGGCTTTAGGCAAAGAGAAGGAATTGACTATTTTGATACATACTCTCCTGTTGCTAGAATGACAACAATCAGATTGCTTATTGCATTGGCTTCCGTACATGGTCTTATCATCCATCAGATGGATGTAAAGACAGCTTTTCTTCATGGTGACCTTGAAGAAGAGATTTATATGGATCAGTCTGAGGGATTTGTTGCTTCTGGTAACGAGAGGAAAGTATGTAAGTTAGTCAAATCCATTTATGGCCTAAAACAAGCTCCTATAGACTGGCACAAGAAGTTTGATGAAACTATTTTGAGCTTTGAGTTTTTAGTTAATGAAAGTGACAAGTGCGTCTACTATAAGGTTAGAGGAAATGAATGTGTGATTGTGTGCCTATATGTGGATGATATTTTGTTGTTTGGAACCAATATTGAGATTATTAATGAGACAAAGAGTTTCTTAAAAAGGCATTTTGAGATGAAAGATATGGGTGAAGCTAGTGTGATTCTTGGGATCAAGTTGACTCGATCAACCGATGGAATAACCTTGTCACAGTCTCATTATATAGAGAAATCTATACTTGAGAAGTATGGTTATTCAAATTGTAGAATCTCTAGTACTCCATTCGATCCTAAAGTTGGCCTTATCAAGAATAGTTCAGGTATTCATGTGTCTCAATTAAGGTATTCTCAGATTATTGGGAGTTTGCAATATCTTGCTAATGTGACTAGACCAGATATTTCTTATTCCGTGTCTAAGTTAGCTAGATATACAAGCTGTCCGAACAAGACTCATTGGGAGGCACTGGATAGAGTTCTTAGATATCTCAAGGGAACAATTTCTCTTGGCTTGCATTACCGGAGATTTCCGGGGGTACTCGAGGGATACAGTGATGCAAGTTGGATAGCTAAGAAATCTGGTTCCAATGGAGTGACTGGATATGTGTTTACCTTTGCGGGTGGAGCAGTGTCCTGGAAGTCTTCTAGACAGACTTTGATTACTCGGTCTACTTTTGAGGCTGAGTTGTGTACACTTGATGCCACGGGGACGGAGGCTGAATGGTTACATGGACTCATGAGCATGTTACCTGTAGTAAGCAAGCCGCTTCCTGCCATTTCTGTTCATTGTGATAGCCGTACAACTATCGACAAAGTCAGAAGTGTTAAGTATAATGCTAAAACAAAGAGACACATCCAAGTTAGGCTTAAGTCTATAAGGGGTCTTGTGTCTGATAGGATTATTGCTATAGAGTTCATAGGAACTCAGAATAATATAGCTGATCCGCTGACTAAAGGGCTTGAGCATGCTGTAGTCCTTAAGTCTAGGTTGGGGATGGGACTGATATCCCATCATAATTCATCAACAGCGGGAACCCAATACACCTGAGAGGAGATCCCTCGAAGTGTATTCAATGTGGTAATAACAAGTTGTAAGGATGAATTGGTAGTATCTCTACCATATACATTTAGATACTTATGTATCTAAGTCTATCCCCTGTAAACCTTTAGAGGTACTTAGACTGCTAGTTAGCAAGAGTTTTAAACAAACTCTGATTGTAACAGTTTTGGATCAGGATTTAATAAATTCTGATGGACCAAATACTGTGTCAGAATTTGTAAACTCTGAATGGGGTCAAGTCGAAAGACGAGATGTTAGCAGTACATCTTTGGAGATGCCCAGCTAAGCGAATGCAATTGTGTGGTTGCAATTAGAGGAAAGGGTTATTCCTTGAAGCATTCGACTAACAGGATCGAGACAAGACCATAATGTCTCTAAGCCGTAGATCTGACCATAGCCTTTGACTTGTCGTCGTCTATGGAGTGTGGTTACACTTCACGGATAAAGATTCAAGGTGAAATATTCCATCTATATCCGGTAGCCATCGAAGTAGAGGACTTAGGAGGGTTCAAACCCGGGAGGGTACCGACTCTGAAAAGCAAGTCATGATAAAATCTGATATGCAATTCTGTATGGATTTGTGGGGGATTGTTAGAAAATGGAAAGTTTGAGGCATGTTTTAGACATGTTCTTGATGTAATTTCCTAAAACTAATTGTTGAAAGTAGTTCCTTGTTATGAGGACTTAAACTTTCATGTTTGGATCTAAGTCATTTTCTTAGTGTAATCCATAAAGAAATTGAGTTTAAGTTAGTAGCTTGAAATGTTTAATTAAAATATTTACTGACTTATTATATTGTTTTAATGTGAATATTGTATCCGTTGATGAACAGTGTGGATTATCCGTTGAAGTTCAATTTGGATTATCCGTTGATGCTCAATGTGGATTATCCGTTGAAGTTCAATTTTGATTATCCGTTGAAGTACAATTTGGATTATCCGTTGATGCACAGTGTGGATTATCCGTTGATGAACAATGTGGATTATCCGTTGATGCACAATGTGGATTATCCGTTGATGTACAATGTGGATTATCCATTGATGCACAAAATGGATTATCCATTGATGGAATTGCTGAGTGCATTATCCATTGATGCTAAGTGTAAATCCTGATGGGCTAAATCCTGAGACCGACTGTTACGTTTCTGGAAATATTCATTAAATGGAATTTAAGTCAGAATATTTATTTTAATTAATGTAATATATTCAGTTATGTTTTGGGATGTAATATATATACTGAACAAAACATTGTGAAATATAGAGGTTGATTGACGTTGAAATATACATACGTAAAAACCCTAGCTATCATCATCATCCTCTTTTTCTCTCCTCCAAACTTATACAGATTAGCATAGGGTTTTTTTTGGCGACTGAGGTCTGATCGCTGTTTGTACATCGAGTTGCTGTGAACCGGTGTGTTGTTGCTGTTTTATCCTGGGAGGGTTATTGCGGTCTCTGAACACAGTAAGTGAGGGCAATAAACTCTTCAAGAACAGCCTCTTCCTCTCGAGGGATTAGTGACTCAGCTATGATTGAAAGCTTCATTATGCTAAGCTTTCTTTCCCTTCTTAATTTTCTTTTACAGTTGCTGATTATATTTTATTTACGACCTTCGTGTTTTGTTTTCATTATTGGTACTATTGCCTTGTTCTTGTTATTGATTATATAACTGTCTCATTGTGTTAGTATAGTAGTTATATACTATTGTTGATACTTTCCCAACATTATGTACAAAGCCTCTATATATTCTCAATTTCTTCTAGTATTGGATAGTATATATATTCATAGATATACATGAAGGGGCACACATGATATCTTTTTTATCAATACAATTCTGGAACAGAGGACAATCTCTAATAATTATCATAATCTTCAGGTGTTGCCCAGGGATACTTGAGGTATGCATTTTTTATCTTAGAAGGATCTTTAGGTGTTGACCAAGGATACTTCATGTCTGGATCTCTAGGGAACTTTCTGAAGTTGAGAAATGGTGCCCATAGCAGTAATCTACACATTGGAGATATACCAATACACATTAATATAGAAAACCTCTGTATTTATATTAAAATAAACTAAAAGAGGCCTCACCCTGGAAAGAACATGAAGACAAACATGAACTGCAAATACATCTCGTAAACATTTCTTTTGTACCATCTTACTCTAAGCCAATTCATTATAATGGGCTGCAACAATCTAACCAATACTCAGTTAAAACATCATAATTTGTAAGAACTAATCAACTTTGTTGATTAAAATATTAAAAATTTATAGAGATATATTCTAAATTACTGACCGGGGCAACAAGAAAATAAACGAAGGCAGTGCTGCCTAATGCAATCAAAACCGATATAAAATCATCATCTTCATTTACACCAGTTACAGCAAAAGCTGGCTGAGCAATCTGTTCGACCAAATTTTATCAGAACTTTAAATTTTAACAGAACTTGGTATAAAGAACTTCAAACACAGCATAACATGCACAATTAATATTAGATAAGCATTTCCTTACAGTGGTCAAAAGTGTTGCAACTTGTATGCTTATATTGGTTTTGTTTGCAGTGAAGTAGTCAATGGCCTTATGGTTGAAGCCTGAAATTTTCTGTCATTCATTAGCAAAAAGAATGTCAATAAATATTTGTAATTAATATTGAGATATCACTTGGATAGAAGATTATGTTATACCTTGTGTAGCTTAGAATTGTGGGATTGTTTTTGTTGAGCATAAGTAGATAAACATCTGCATTGAGGTGGTGTAGAAAGAGAAGGCAGGGCCTTTGGGATATGAAAGCTCAATGAGCAGCTCATTTTCAGAGCTCTGTTTTTGGTTACCTTATCTGTTTTCAATCAGCTTTCATGGTACAAAATGCATTACAGAGATGATTATGGAGAAGCTGATAATACTAGAATATGAAAAGCTATAGACCACACGAATTGATGACTTCTTTTGGCTTGGAACTATCTGTACTTTGGAGGAAATACCAAATATAAAACTCATAAAAGTTGAGTTGATTATTGAATGACTCATTTTCTATGTAATTATTTTCATTTTGCAATATTTTTGACATGAACAAAAAATCCAATATTCACCTCCTGTTTCAAAATATATGAAATCTGAAGTTTTGAGGCACACGTTTCAAAGTGTTATATGTATTACTCAAAATTATTATTTTCAAAATCTTCTTTTTGTGGATTTTTATATTCATTATATATTTTTATTTAATAATTTTTTAAATAATTAATAATTTAATTATACATTCAATATATGTGTGCATAAAGTTAAGTGTCAAACATTTTTCTGAAACCTAGGTAGTATTATTTTATTTGATAAAAAGAAAAATGACTACCTAAATGAGAGGACTACGAGTACAGTTAAATTAAAAGCTATTGTCATGCAATTTTGTAAAACTAATAACAAAGATAAGCCAATACAATATGAGTGAGATATTTATCTTAATTAATAACTTTTAAATTAACTTAATATTTAAAAACATATATTTAAAAACTAAAATTAATAAAAAAATGAAAAATGAAAATAAGTTGAGAAAAAGTACGTCGTTACTGACATTCAACTTATCAACTTATAAGTTATAAATTCAACTTATAAGTTGAGTCGACAAACAGTCCGAGATAAGTACTTACGGGCTTATAAGTCATAAGTAGCTTATAAGCTCGAAGACAAACAGGCCCCTTGTCTCGCAGGGCTAAGTGGATATGTAATTTCTATAATCCTCAGCAAAAAACTAAGACACCGTTTGGTATTGATGTTGCACACAGGTACATCAGATTTTTGTTGAAAAGCTGTCAGAAAGGTATTTGGTAAATTCTAAAAGTTGTTGTCTTAAAAAGCGTTTTTGGTCTAAAACCCGTTGTTAGCAAAATCATGTCCCTGCATACTTTTGGAAAAAAACTGTTTTCAGTTTTTGCAGGAAGTAGCTATCAGTTTCACTATCAAATCTTCTCAAAAATATTATTTTTATATATTATATCTTAAAATATGCATAAATTAGAAAAAATTACCAAACAGTCATCTAATATTCCTGACATCACTTTTTCTCACAACACAGTACTTTTAACAGCACTCACAAATAGAGCCTAAATATATAATATAGTTATCTGAACAATGTGCGCCTTTTATAATTGTAAAAAGTTTCACTGATTTGGTCTCACCAAATATATTTAAATAAAAGTATATTTTAATATTTATAAATATAATTATATTTGTAAATGTTACTTTAATAATCGCCATCGTTTGATATTGTGTGTCGTCGTGTAAATTAATGAAATGAATAAAATTAATAAAGTTTGATGGATAATTGTGTTATTTCGAGAAAATTGATTATACCATCACATATTAATCGTGCTTAAATAAGTGAATTATCCTTGATTTTCGGGTAAAATATAGTTGTTGCAGCTGTTGAACAAAGGTGCAACTGCGGAAACGAAGCTGGAATTGTGTATAAGATATAAGCTGAATCAGCAAAGATCGAGTATAAATGGCTAAGAATATCCTTCTCAATCCGGCCAAATTTACTCGAAAAATAGTCACAATTTTTACATGTGTCAATTCACGTGGAAAGTGATTATTCGAACCCCTTTATCAAGTGCCTACATACCATATATATAGGATCAACCTCAATATAGTTCTCTAGGATTGGACTCCAATGTCTTGGAGGATAATTAGGGGTGTGCATTCGGTTCGGTTAACCGATAACCGAACCGAATAACCGAAATAATTTCGGTTCAGTTAACCAAACTTCAAAATTCGGTGTGGTTTTCGGTAATAAAAATTCTGAAATTCAGTTATTCGGTAATTCGGTTATTAACCGCGGTTAATCGAATAACCGAATTAATAACCGAATAATTAATAAAAATATAAAATATTTATTATTTATCATTTGACATGTACTTTTCAATCTATCTCTTATCTACTTACTTTTTAGTTTTACACAGACTGCAGCCGCCGACGATACTTACATACAGGAACCCGATAAACACAGTCATACACAGGAACACAGGAGATTAATCGATTATCTTTAGTCTTGAGGTAAATATATTCAACTGAATCAACTCTATTCGATTGATATTTGTGATTGGGGACTGTGGAACTGGAACAGTCGAGCAGTAGTAACTAGAAAGCAGCCAAGCACTAGCAAAACATCCAAGAATGGCAATTTGGAGCATCTTTCCTGCAGTTTAATATTTAGACTCGTTTTGCATTCTAAATTTCGGTTTTAATTTTCGGTTTTCGGTAAAAACCGAAATGGTTATTTCGATTTCGATTACAAACCAAAAATATTTCGGTTCGATTTTCGGTAGTAATTTTTTCACGAATTCGATTTCGGTTAACTGAAAAAAAGTTCTGTTCAGTTCGATTTTAACCGAATGCACAGCCTTAAGGATAATTCACATTTTTGATATGCCAAAACCATTTCCCACATTTAATCCAATTATTTCCATAAGAGGTTCCAGTGCACTAGCTTGGCTAGACACTTTATTTTCATAATAATCCAATAAAACGTGTAATTATCCACAAAGTCATGTAATTATTCTTTAATTATTGTTATTTATCACGTTTAGATTCTTGTTAAGAAGCCACTCCATTAAGAGAGGAATTATTCTCCTTTATTCCCAGAAGGTACAGCCCTAGTAAAATATCAACTCTGCCAGCAGAGGTATGCTAATGTTCCTGCATCAGCACTCTTTATCCGATCCATCTTTCCTGATGCTTGCAGTACCTCACCTGTCCACCCAAGACTAATCCTGATACTTCCAGTACCTCACCTGTCCACCCAGGACTAATCCTGATGCTTCTCAGCACCTGTCATAACCATATTTACCCATTGTACAACTAAAATTCCATAGTCATTTACCTATTGTATAACTAAACCTCCCTAGTCAATTGTAGTTTCATATGAGATTTCGCACCTCAGTACAAGTACCTCCAAAATCAGAAATTCTTGGACCAAATTCATACCAAAATGTGTCATAATTTATACCAACCAAGCCTAATTTTCCGTGTTAAACCGAGTTCATACACATTTTTTGGCACAACAATTTGAAAAAAATAAAAGAGTGAGTATAAATGTACTAAGATAGAAGTAGCTAATAAAATGAGAATGATTGATGAGTACTGAGTAGAGGGTGTTTGATTTTAGTGTAGGGTTAGAGAACATTTCAACATTATGTTATGGAATGCAAGGCTTCTTAGTCAATTTTTGAGGAAATAAAGCTAAAAAAAAGTTTGAGGAAATAAAGCTCTACAACAAATTTCTTAGAATTCTCTATTATTTTGGGAGTCTCAGATTTTTTATTAAGGAGCCAATGATAATTATATTATTTTAGATTTTAATTAGTTTATATATAGTTAATTATCAAAAAATGAATAAGGAGTGAGTTTAAGGAGTATTATTGGAAAATAAGTTGGATTCTTCCTCCCAAATACTTAAGAGGAAATTTATTTATATTATTTGTCGAGAATATTTTAGGAGTTTGTTGGAGTTGGTTTTGGATCATCTCCAACAACTCCTCATTTTCAAACTCTTAAAATTAAATTTTGAGCAGAATTTTTGAAAAACAAGCTCCAAAAGCCTCCAAACTCTTCCTCAAATATTTAGGAGTCAGTTCTTCCTCCTTATTTTTAATAGTCTCTCTCCTCTTCTTTTCTCTTTAGTTACTTGTACATATCATTTATATTCTCTTTTTTTTCTATTTCTCAATATGATGAGTATATTTTATAAATAAAATATAAGTTACAAGGTAGGGATAGAGATATTATTGAAGATGATAAGAAATTTTATATCTTAAATGATTAGGAGGTAATAAATTATATTATATTTTAAAAAAAGTTAAAGGAGCTTGTTGGAGTTGCTATTGAAGCTTCTTCAATAATAATTCTTAAACCTACTCTCTATTTATTATTTTATGACTAAAAGTACATTAAAATTATAAAAAGTCGAAAGAATGAGAGAGAGAGAGAGAGTTGATTATTGTTTTAAAAAAAAATATAAATTTAAAGTTTTTAAGAGTGAGTTGTGACTTTTAAAAATATAGAGGAAAATAATTCAATTAGATTTTTAGAGTAAATCCAACCGCCTCTGGCAGGTTCCTTAAAATATTATATAAAAAAAATATCCTTTAGTAATTTAGGACATTATACGATATGTCAACTCTAACACTACTCCTTATATTTTCTCCTTATAAATATAATAATATCAAACTCAAATTTCACAAAAAAAAGTTATCACAAAAAAGGTTATGACAAAAGAAAAAGATATGTAAATTATGAGGAAAATGAATATTTTATTACTAAGAGTAATTCCAACAGTTTACTTATAAAGGACCCTCACTTTAAATTATAAGGATTCAATCAAAATTGACACTCCTGCTGTAATTCCGTAAGGGGTCGTTAGTACGGAGAATTAACTTTATTTCTACTCTTTTATCTTTATTTAAGCACAAAATTGTAAATGTTTAAATAAAAAATAAACCAATGAACAAAAATATGTTAATTTAATAATTATTTAATATTTTAATTGAATTAAAATTAATAATTTAGAATTATTTTAAATCTAACATATGCATTCAAGCACTCGACCAAACACGTGATATCAAAAATATTATCTCTACACCAAAACCCTTTGACGTGATTCCCTATTTCAATCTGATACCAAAAGGTTAAGATCTCCTTTTGCTTCCTTAAAGATAAATAATACATAACCATTCCTTATCTTATTTTTATCGGTTAAAGAGTATTCATTTTCCTCTCTTTTTAAATCCTTTTTCTCTATCTTCTTTAAAAAAATATGAATATGATTTGAATTTAATATTATAATTATATTAAGGAACCAAAATGAGGATGTTTTTTTTTACAAACAATATAAGAGAATTTCATTAAAACAAATGAAATTTAGTCAGGACAAACCCCCAACTATTAATACAACCTGATTGAAAAATAAATAAACAAGCTAAACAAATAGCCGCATTATTTACAAATCGCTTAACAAACTGAATATAAATACTCTTGACACTAAAAAAAGATTACAAAGGTTTCCCAAGAAACTCAAACGATACCAACTACCCTGAAAATAGTAGTATCATAAACGACCTTCACACATAAAAATGGTGTAGTCCAGCGTTCAGAACCACTGGTTTTACCAACTGAGGTTAGAGGTACAAATGCCCCCATAGATTGAACGCTACCAAGAATAGATGACCTATTTGATCAGCTAAAAGGAGCAAAGTGCTTTTCAAAGATTGACTTAAGATCAGGATACGATCAATTAAAGATCAAAGAAGAAGACATCCCAAAGACAACATTCAGGACAAGATACGGATATTAAGAATTTTTATTAATGCCTTTTGGTCTGACTAACTCCCCAACAGCATTTATGGATTTGATGAACCGGGTATTTTAAAAAGTATTTGGACAAGTTCGTAGTGGTGTTCATTGATAACATCCTTATTTATTCAAAGTCGGAAGAAGAACATAAGCAGCATCTATGGATAGCATTGGAGATACTCCGACAAGAGGTAGTATCATAAACGACCTTCACACATAAAAACGGTGATAGTCCAGCGTTCAGAACCACTGGTTTTACCAACTGAGGTTAGAGGTACAAATGCCCCCATAGATTGAATACTCTTTCGTTATAAAAGGGGGGTTCTTATGATATCCATTACCATTCCATGTTCGAAAAGATCTTCACAAATCCTCAGTACCCTATAGAATTCATTTTTAAAGCAACATGACAATCAACTAAAACACAATATAATATAAATCACCTAAGAAATTGGGAACAATTAACAACCTAAAAAGATAGGTACAATAAAAAGCTCAATAAAAGAGAATGTTTATTAAAATAAATTTAAGAAAAATAAAATTGATCGCTAAAAGAAAAATGGGATGGAGAAGAAGAAGTCATATTTGGATTGAGAACAGAGCGGTTAGGATTTGAGACGGGTAGAAGAGAGGGACGAGTGGCGGCCGACTCTCATTAGAATTAACTATACGTATTTAGAAAAATGAATAAGGATGGTTATTGGAGTTGTCTTACCGTGTAATACTTTAGATATCTAAGATCCTATTTATTTATATTATTTTTAAGAGACACACAAATACACCTTTGGAGTTTCTGTAAAAAACAAAATAAAAAATGAGTTGTGCTTGTGTTAGTCCCAAAGCATCGTAGAAGGGGGTTGAATACGATACCTGCAATCTTTTTCGATTCGTTTCAAGTTCTTCGTTAAAAGTACGAAATCAAAATAACACAAAACAATTCGAGGAATATATTGTTTTATTAATATAAATCTTGAGGTTGCTACAATCTAATCAAAGTATTGATTAGCTACAATAAATTCAGCAGTATAACAATATGTTTACAAGAGTAATAAATGCGAAGCTTTAACGGAGCTCTCGTAAGCTTTCTGTGTTTGCTGAAGAAGATAACTAACTATAATGAATTACATTCATTCAGCTTCTTGTAGACTTTCAAATTCAATGGACAGGTGGTATATTTTTTGTGACGGCTGAGAATTTTGCGTCGTAATTAAGTAAATAATGAATATGTTATGTGATGTGATTATAATTATGTGACTAAGTGATGATTATTTGTCTTCTCTGTATACTAGAGTTTAGGAGCGTGGATAAAAACGTTCCAATTTAAAGAGTCAGCTTAGAAGATAAGCTGTGGTGTCGGGCCGTCAGGTAAAACGGAACCCGTCCTAATATGGAATTAAATAATATAAAATGTGAATTATGTGTGACTGAATGAAGTGAATGAATAAGTAAATAAAGTATTTCGTCCTAAGTGACGTGTTGATTGGTAAAGATGTTGAGAAGCGTAATTGAAACGCTGAGCGTCGGGCCGTTAGGTTGAACGTGACCCGGTACGCGTAAAAGAGGATAAAGATTAAAGAGGGATAAATTCTATGATCAGACCTGAGTCGTTATGTGACTGTATATGTGTGATTGCTTGACTGTATGCATGACTATGTGTTCTGTGTCAATTTTGTGAATTTTAAAGGAAATATGTGATTTAAATAAAGGTTTAATTAACTTTCGCGCATTTTTATAAAATCATTCGAGTAAGATAAAAACATAGGATTTGTTTTGTTATCTTCGTAATAGTCCTAGAGACTTTTTAAAAATGATGAGTGAATTTGATTGTTGATCTTTGCATTTTTAAATTGATTATATGTGGAAAATGTATTTATTAAAGCAAGTTTGCGAAATTCATATAAAATCAACCGTTCGCTCAAATTCTTATTATGAATAATGGATAAAAAGCTAATTTCGAGACCTACGTGTTAAAATTGTCATTTTCGATAATTCTCGACTTTCCGAGAGAGATATATTTTATATTTGAATTTTGTTGCATTTGAGTAAAAAGAGAAAGAATGTGTGAGCCAAAAAGGAATTAATGAATTACCAAATTGCCCTTGATTTTGAGTGCTATATAACCTCACTCCCTTCTTTTTCTTTCTTCTTCTTGCTCCCGTGATTTCATTTTCTCTCTTCTCTCTTTTCTCTCCTTCTCTCACTCGAACACTCTCTCTCGGCTCTCTTCAATCTCTCTCGGTATACCTCCCTTTTCTTTGATCAAACTCATCAATCATCCCTAAATCTTCTTGCTAAACACTTATGTGTAGGTAGAAGTGTGTGCATGTGTGTGATTAAACTTGCATGCCGATGTGTGTGTGTTGTGTGTGCTCGGTGTGCGTGAACCACATGGTTCTTCTTGTTGTTGATTGATGTCATCTTGTTAAGCTTGATTCTTTGCAAACAAATGATAGAAAAGATGTGCATGTTAGTTCTTTTTGTGTAATTGATGGAATCAGGGGTTTCGTGGTTGGACACCCTCGAATGAGGGTACCACCGTGAAGCCACCGCCACCGGTGATGAACTCCGGTGAACCGGTGGTGAGTTATGATGTGTAAACTGAACTCTAGACTAAATACACTCTAAATTTAGTGGTTGCATGTGGTGTTTTTCTATATAACCGAATGGGTTTTGTTTTTAAAGTGATCAAGTTGGTTTTTGACAATGAAATCAATGGTGGATAGTTGTTAATAGAAAGTTTGTGATTTATAAACTTGAGATGATGCATGCATGTTATGATTTCTTGGAGATTTGAAAAAGGGTTTTGCTTCTTTGATGAAAATCGAGTGTTTACTTGATAAAATGATTCCATTAATTGTGTTAGGAAGAAAATGAATGTGTGTAAATGATTGTTGCTTAGAAAATCAAAAATTAAGGTTTTGCATGTGGATTTTTGCTTCGGCTTTTTGCTAATAAAGAAGAGGAATTCGGTTTTTGTGAGTTAATCTTGGTGAATACTAAGTTTATATGGTCTAAAAAGTGAATGCATGTTAGTTTTAAAGAAGATCAAGATGTGCATGCTATTGATTAGTCCTTGGGTTATGGATCATGTTCTTGCCGAATGAAAAATGAGATAAAAGGGGTTAATTGTTGATTAAGTGAATGCATGTTGGTTGAATGAGTTAGGTGTTGCATGATTTGGTGTTTAAGTGAATGAAATGATCTAGTTAAGAACTAAAATAAGTGGGAAATGTGATGTATTGCCTTGCATGCTAAAAATCCATTCTTGTATGTTGATTTATGGAAAAACTCGAATGGGTTCTTAGGAGTAAAAAGGTGAACTTAAGTTGATTTAATGGCTAAGTGAGAGTTGGTTGCATGATAAAGATTAAGTAGTATTGTGTTCGAATTTTTGATGATAAAAAGAATTTGATTTTGGCCCTTAATGTGTTTATGATTCGGATTTTCGATTAAAAAAGGATAAGGTTAAAGTGAATAAATGAATCTTGTAAATTCCACTAGTTGTGCATGAATGTGTGAGATTGAAATTGAATATATGTGGATGTGTTTTGTATGTATGGTTCGACTTAAGGAATAAAAGAAAAAGGAAATTAAATCATTTGTTATTAAGAGCTATAAGTGATAGTTATGGTCGTAAAAGAGTTATGTTAGTGCGATTTGAGAAATAGCCAAGGTTAAGCGAATACGCTTTGATTGTTAAGTATATAAGGGTATAAAAGCTACGAGAAAGGGATGTGCTATGTGCTATGTGCTATGTGCTTATATGTATAAGCTATATTTGATACTCGAGTCAAAGATAAAATCGAGTTATCGTATAGAGTGATCGTTCCGGGAACGAGAGTTGAGAATCTGATTAAGATTTTGGTTTTATTGTAGATTCGGCGCATGAGGGCATTCAGGCTAGGAAAGGAAAGGACTTACTAGGTGGCAGTAGTACAACCTTCAGGAAAGCAAATCCAGGAAAGTAACTCTGATTACTTGTGTAAATGATTATAAAGAGAATGATGTTCATACCATGTAGAGTATTGAACTGTTTAAGTATGAAACCCTTGCTTTATGAAACCCTGATATTGAATTGAAGTACCCTTGTTCTTGATAACCTGTTATTGATAAGCCTATTGATTTCACCCTTTGATAATCTGTCTTTTCTGTTCAAGTTATCTATTAAGCCATGAATTGTATTGAACCTTTTGACTATCTTTGTTAACCCTGTTTAATGATATTCTGTTTCTTTTGATCACCCTATTGATCCCTAAACCAATGTTAATCCTTCAAATTTAGTGCTTTGTTATCCCTGATACAGAATTCTTATGAATTGTTCCTTGCGTATCCTTGAATCACTCCCTGAACTTTGTTTCCTTAAAAATCTGATCTAAGAATGAGTTTTGACTTGAAAGAGTCCGAATGATTTCAAATGCTTGGTAATGATAAAATGGATTTTTGAAAACCTACTTGTTTTTTTTCAACTCAAGGTTTTCCAAATGAATTCCTGATGGATTGGATTGGGACGTAAGAGGCTAGTGGGACTAGTCCAGTCATGGTAAGAGGCTAGCGGGGCTAGTCCAATTTAAGGCTGAAATTATGTCGATTGGTACCTTAAAGACCGGAATGGAGGTCGATACGGGCTGATCACCCGTATATAATGAAATGGAAAGATAAAGTGATCCAATCAAGGGTTCAAAGTGATTATTTAAAAAGGGAACTGAAACTTTTGTTCAGTAAATTGATTTTTGAAAATGAAAATGGTTTATATTGCTTTGAAAAGAGTTGATATGTTATTGTGGAGCTTAAAGCTCAAGAACCCTGATTCTTGAAATTGTTGATCATATGATTGATTATATATCTTGAAATACTGTTGCTTTCCTCTATCGAAAGATCTATTTTGATCCTATAATGATTTGTGATGAATGTCGGCTTTCGTCCTGCTTTGAGCCTTGTTTCCTTGAAAGCCCCTACTATTCTTCAGATACCTTTCCTTAACCCAAAAAGATGGAAATCTGCCACCTAGATTAATTAAAGTAGAATGCCCTAGTTTGATAAAGCATATTGTGATTTGATATTGTAGAACTGCTATTTAGTTACTTGCTGAGTTTTATACTCATTTGTTTTGTCTTAATCTAACCATGGCAGTTAAGCAAAAAGATGGCCAGGCTTAGGCGCACTGCTCGTAAGAGCGTACCTGGTGGTCCCTACCGTGTTGAGGGCTTCCGGTTGCCGGAGCAGGTAGTGGTAATCATGAGTGAGCTCGCGCCTAGAAAGAGGTGTATAAAGATACAATGGGTTATCTGTCAGTTCCCAGCCAGAATTGATATTATTTATTTAATAATATTTTGGGTTTGTAAGTTATATTTTGTGATCGGTAGTTGTGATCTTGTCTCATACTTTATCCTGTTGATCATGTTAGTAGTTAATCGGGGTTTATGCATATTTACTTATTAGATTAGAGGTGTGTGAGTCCTCATTTCCTAACCCCGAGATTGAGGGCGTCACATTTTTGTCCACACATTCCATTTAAATTTGCAGCAATAAATTCAATGAATATATCTCTTCTATGGCGACCAGGCAACCTTCTATGGCGACTGAATATCCCCTATGGTGACCAGGGGAAATTCTATGGCAACTGCATATCCCCTGTGGCGACCAGGGGATCTTCTATGGCGACCACAGACATTTCTATGGCGACCAGTAGATTGATTGGTACAGAGATCCAACTTGAAAGCTTATGGCGACCAGGTAGACAGTCTTCTGTGGCGACTAAAGCCTATGGCGACCAATGGTACCATAGAGAATCTCTATGGAGACCAGTTCTATGGCGACCATAGACTTAGTATACTTCTATGGCGACCAAGTAGAAGATTGTTATGACTTAGAGTATTCTTGATTTTGTCAAAACATTCTTCATTATATCAACATTTTCTTCTGTAACTGAATAAAAATCCCTTCTTGAATACTGATGTTTGGTGCACTGGTCTCGTTCACAAACAACTAGCATTGAGAGAATCCCAATTCAATTTAACTTGAGTTTCTGAGCTGATACATATTGATGTTTATCCATTACTTCTTTCACTGAACCCTTGATTTGTAACACTTGGAATCAATTCATGTAACTGATGCTTAAAGTCCCTTGTTGTCTTATTCTTTATGGCTGCTTGAATATTACAATGAACTTCTTCCCATGATCTGTTAGGGGACTTAAAGAGTCAACTGCATCATTTGGTTCTTTGTGGTTATCATGTCTTCATCTATAGGGTTCCTGTGCTTCACAGTTTAATATTGTTTATCTGTTTATGTTTTCATGTTGAGTTATAAATCCTCGATTACATGTTACATTACATTATGCTTTACAATCTCCCCCTATTTGATTGTTAGAGTTCGAAAAGCAAATCCCTAAGGATAACTCAACTGATAATAAGAAAAAGTACAATCTCTAAACAAATAAAGATATTAAATACATTCTGGATTACATATTCAATTCCAGATATCTTAAGATACAAATTACAAAGAAGTGTTCCTCTAGCCTGAACATATATTCTATGTCTTCTTTGTTCTTGTTCTCTTCTGCTTCCTGCTTCCTTCTCCTTCCTGAGGCTGATCATATTTTCTCTTAGAGGCTTTCTTCTTGGGGTCTGAAGGTTTTGAAGGAGACTTTTTCATCTTATTGAGTCTAGCTTGCACACAATCACGAGCTTCTATCTCAAGTGCATTGACTGGAGGTGGATTATTCAGTTCATGAAGCATTATCTCAAGATATTTGACTTTGGTGCATTTAGGAACAAGATCAAATAACAGTGATAATTTTCTGGACATTATGAAGACTGTTATCCTTTAAGGGTGTCCTCGTACTCTCTTGGTGTCATTGATTGATTGTTCATCCATCACTTCATCAAGTATCTTAATCATAGGAATCAAAACAACCTTGTCTTCTTTACATGTGGATAGTTTGACATCCATCAAGGCTTGATTTATCGAGTCTAATTCACTTGTCCTGAAGTCTTTGATAACGATCTTGCTTTTGTTGATTCTAAAGACTAACTCCCCTTCACTATCAGTGCTGATTATGGGTTCATTGTCTTTCGGAAGATTAATCTATGCTTCCCCGTTGATGAACACCATCTCATGATACGCTCTCGTAACCTTCTTCATATCATTCTCTTTGTCTCTGATCATCTTATTATTGAGCCTATAAGCATATAGAACTTCAGTAGCTATGAAGTCTGCTTCAGATCTCTTAACACCTGGAGCTCCCAGTTTAGTTCTTTTGCTCCTGAGTTGACTTTCCAGGAAAGTAAGTTGTAGATAATGAATGGTTCTTATGTGTTGGTCAAACATGGTGATGTTTTGCATCCTACCACCTGCAAATACTTTGATCACGAATGGATACATAAATTCTTGAGGAGATACATCCATCATCATTCTCCAAAGTTTATCTCTGAATTATTCGTTCTCATTTGATTTCATCCATGGGATTTTTGATGCTAGGACAAATAGTTCAACAATGTTCAACTTTTTCAGTACACTGGTAGACACCTTCATCTGTAGACCATCTATGTGATTGATAGTGATTCCCCATCGATTCTTCAGAATGTTCACAGTAGTTCCAGTAATTATTTTGCTGAACTGATCATAAAACTCATGGATGTTATCATGTTCTTTTTTATAATGTTCCACAGTTCTCAACAGATTAGAGTTACCAGGGTCTGAATAGTGATATGTTTCTGGTTTGTCCATTTTCTTCTTTATATCTTCCCATTTGCTTCCTTTCCTGTTAGCTCAAAGATATGATTCTCTCTCTTCTCTGTTCCTCCTTCTTTGAATAGCTCTTTGAATTCTTGTTTTTGATCATTCCATTTCTTCTTGAATCTCTATATAAGAGCGATTTATTTTCTCTGGAAGTCCATAGAATAGACAGTCGTCTGAGAAAGAATCTTCATCTTCAAACTCTTCATCCTCAGAGATAATCTTTCTTTCTTCTGTAGCCACTTCCTCGAATCTTGGCTCACACCCCATCGGAACATCACTTTCATCTATTTCACCTTCTTCTAGTTCATCTTCAGAGAATAAGGGTTTTGGAGCATATATCTGAGACAACAAATTTCTCTGAGTTGTAATAATTTGGCTCAGATGTCCTGATTGCTCCCCCTGAGATGTTGCACTCTCCTTAGAAAATCTTTCCTTGAGGAGCACCCTTTCATCAATTCTCTCTTCTAGTTCTTCCTCCATCTCATCTCCAAATTCATCATAAGTACCAGTAGTCTGAAAGGCATCTTGAAGTAGATTAACATCAGCGTCTACTTTTCTTGTTCTACTACCCTCTTCTCCCCCTCAGTTGGGTTATCCTTCAGAGCTGGTGTTGATTGAGCATGTAAGGTTGAAACAGGGATCTCAAGAGAAACAGACAGTTGCTTGCTGACTGGGGTCATTGGCCCAGTACTGGCAATAGCTGCTTCAGATGAGACCGGGATAGGCGCTTGCTTGTTAACTGAGAGCTTTGGCTTAGTGTTGGCAATTGCATTTCCTTTTCCTGTATGAGAGAGAGATCGCTCAACGAATTCCCGTAGGCTAGCGAATGCTGCTTGTTGATGTTCAAGTTGATCGGAAAGACTAGTGATCTGATGATCCCTGAGAGATAATTCTGTCTGAAAATGATGATCTTTAAAAGCCAGCTGTGCTTTGAGATAGCTGTCTTTGAAAGCCAGTTGCTCTTCAAGATAGGATTTAGTGACATAGTTTGAGAGATCTATAAGTGTAGTTTGGATGGTAGGTGTCTCACAGGCTTCTCGCAGTGTATCGCTCAACACTCTAGCACTCGGTTTAGGGTCATGTGTGTCACTCGTTCTTACATGTTCACTCCGCTCAAAGCTCCGAGTTCCAAGTGTACCTGTAAAAGACACTGGAGCCATCCTTAAGAAGGTCAGCAGTGGTGCAATGGGAGTTCGCAGTTCCCGATCCTTGTCTGAGACAAGTTGCCTATCATCAGGAGATGACTCATCCAGAGTTAGAATCTCTGGGAGGAGCACCGGGGCCGTCATATTTAGCATATGATCCATAGCTTCCCCTTGTATCTGTGAAGATACATTCCCCTTAGGCTCACTAGTTAAATCTAGTTCCTCGCCAATGGGTTACCGATCCGCGCCTATGTCGGATCCACTATCCGTAGATGCATCTAGGTTTATTAGTCCTGGGGAGGTAAATGTTGTGCTAGGTTTGATAGCAATTACAACACTCTCTCCTAACACATGTGAAGGCAGTTGATCCATTGAAGGACCTTTGACAAGATATTTTAACCGTAAAATGGTTGAATGCCCTGTTTCCGTCAATACTTCCTCACCAAATAGAACTCTTTTAATCAACTTATTTAATGCTTCAAGAGCTTGGATATTGGATAGTGTGTTTGACTCGTTACAGGATGTCGTGGCTGACGGGCGAATTTCAATAGATCTACCTTGTTGAGAAGATAGATCTAGTAACTGTTCAGTTGTCTTTTTAGCCAGAGAATCCTTTTGAGAAGATACCTGGAGGTTTACAGTTGTCTCAGGAAATTTACTTTTTTGCTTCAAAGGAGACAGAGCTTTGGGTTCTCTCAAAGTACCTTCCTTATTTGTTGTATCTAGTGCAGTTTCTCCCTCTATATGCATGGGGTCCTTATACTTCAGGGTTTGGGCTAGGAGAGTTGAAGGTGTTTGATTGGGCTCTAGAGGGTGGTTATGAATTTGTGGTATGCCAAATTCACTCCCTCTCCTATCTACTTCTTCAATAAGTAGTTGTGTGTGATGTGGGTCAAGATGTAATTGATCTATACTAATGAAATCAGAGCATACTTCATATGTATTACTCATAGCAGATATACCCATACCTGAGAAAGCTGGTCTGTAAACAGATGTATTGGAGTGAGTAGACTCAGCATCTTGAGGAGGTTGTCTAGCAGCTTCAGGTTGAGGTTGTGGAAAGTTATCAGGTTCAACTTCCTGTTGTGGTTCAACCTCATCCTCTGCTTGATTACCATGTTCAGGCTCATGTTGATTAGCTTCTTCATTCACATTCTCTTCAGGTGCATGAACAATATCTTCCTGTGGTGCATTTTCAGCTTGAGGTTCACCTTCATCATCTTCATCTTCATATTTAGCATTGATGGTAGCAAAGACATCTATCATGTGGTCTGTTAGGAAAGTAGCGTTTGCATTTGGATAGTTTCCTTTCTTATGCAATTTAGTCACTATCAACGGGGACAAGATGGGAGGATCTTCCAAGATGTCACTGTGAGTTGATGCCTTTTGTGCTTCTGACAGTTTTCCATTGAGCACAATCTGAAGAAACCTTGCGTATAAGATGAAGTTTTGATGTTGAGATTGGTTCTCCAAAATGTGCTTCATGAATAAACGCCCAAAGTTGATGCAAAGATTATTTGCAACAGCAACTCCAACAATTTGATTGAAATTAGTCAGACCATGGAATCCACCAGTCTTGGGAGCCAAGTAGTGAGATAATATGTTGAAAAACAGATTCCATTCCTTTGGAAGATGACTTTTGTTGAAGTGCTTAGGAAAATCGTCATTCCCTGTCAATGTGCTTCTTATTGCTCTGAAAAAGCTGAGTAACTCCCAGTCTTCTGGAATGTCATCAAAATTATCACGAGGTAGATGAAGATGTTCATTAAAATCGTCTTCTGTGATTCTGATTGTATCATCACCAATAACAAAGGAAAAAGCCAGTTGTTCATCAGCATAAGAGTTTGTAGTTGTTGTATGCACATGCCTGAGAAGCTCAATATTCAATTTCATATTAGTAGATAATGCGAAGCGCACAGTGGAGTGTTTATTTAGAAAATAGATCCATGTCTCAAAATGAACCATTTTAACTGGATCACGTTCAATAATAGAAACAAAATTTGTTTTTGGAATCTGAATATTATTCGCCATTTAATTAACTTTGAGAATAAAATTTGGATTTAAACCAAATGAATGTGCCCTTCGAATTATAAGATAAATTAAATCGTAACAAACTTGTAACACACACTCAATAAATTAACCAAACACAGCCTTAAAGAAGAAATTAGGTTAAAATCAAACCAATTAACAATTAGCCAAACAAAGCCTTAAACAATCAATAACCAAGTAATTCGATCTTCAAAGATACTCGGTCAAAGTGATTGATTTTGGTATCAAAATACTCCTAATGATCTGGGCTTTTAAAAACTATAAAAGTTATAAAATTTTACATCACTTTGTTAGGGTTTTGATCAAAAAAAAAATTTCCTCCTGCGATTTGTGTTGTGTATATATCAAAGCAAGAATACGACATGTGTGTATATACACTCGTAACAAGTAAATCTCACAGGGTGAAGTGTTGTATGGCAACGTGCTCCTGTGGCGACCACGGAGCACTGTACTCTCTCTGTGGCGACCACAGGAGAGAGTTATACCTCTGGAGACCTTCTATGGCGACACAGGGGTTTCACTTAGAAAAAAAAATTCTAAGTTTAATCCTTTGTGGTAACACAGTGGTTTTACTTAGAAAAAATTCTAAGTTTAATCCTCTGTGGCGACACAGTGGTTGTACTTAGAATAGTTCTGAGTATAAAATCTATGTGGCGACACAGAGGAGTTTTACTTAGAAAAATTCTAAGTCTTACTCTCTGTGGCGACCCAACATCCTCTGTGCTGCTGTGAATTATTTTAAACACCTTTTAAATATTGATCATTAAAAAGAATGTTAAGAATAATTAACGATAATTATTTTTCACTACTTCTACAAATATTATCATTACATTGATAACACTATATTTTTGTGAAAAATGATTATGCTGCTACCTTTTAATGTTAATTTCAATGAACCCCTTAAAATATTAATTATTTAAAGTCCACTAAAATTAAATTAAATAGCTTTATCAATATGAATGTGCAAAAACATATATACATATATTGTATTCAAGCACATAAATGATTGAATTACGAGAAATAATTAATGGCATGTAAATTCAAATGTCCTTAAAATATTGAAATTAAATGACAAGTGAATTTAACCAATATAAATTGTAGTTTCTGACTTCTAAAATTAATTAGAAAGATTTAACATCCCAAGCTCACTAACCAACTTAGAGAAAGTATTTTCATCAAGTGGTTTTGTGAAAATGTCTGCAATTTGATCCTCTGTGGGTACAATGTGTAACTCCACAGTGCCATTTGTGACATGCTCTCTGATAAAGTGATACCTGATATCAATGTGCTTTGTTCTTGAGTGCTGAACTGGGTTATTTGAGATTGCTATTGCACTTGTATTGTCACAGAATATTGGGATCTTTGATACCAACAGACCATAATCCCTGAGTTGGTTCCTCATCCACAAGATTTGAGCACAACAGCTTCCAGCAGCTATGTATTCAGCTTCAGCAGTTGATGTGAATACTGAGTGCTGCTTCTTGCTATGCCATGATACCAATCTTCTCCCAAGAAACTGACAGCTTCCTGATGTACTTTTCCGGTCAATCTTACAACCTGCAAAATCTGAATCTGTATAGCCAACTAGGTCAAAACCTGTACCTTTAGGGTACCAAATTCCAAGATTTGGAGTTCCCTTAAGGTACCTAAATATTCTTTTAACAGTTATAAGATGAGACTCTTTTGGTTCAGCTTGAAATCTAGCACATAAGCATGTTGCAAACATAATATCTGGTCTACTTGCTGTGAGATAAAGTAATGAACCTATCATACCTCTGTAGCTTGCGATGTCAACTTTCTTACAAGTTTTGTCCTGATCAAGCTTGGAGGCTGTTGGCATGGGGGTCTTTGCTGGAGTTGAATCTTCCAGATTATACTTCTTGAGAAGTTCTCTGATATACTTGGATTGACAAATGAATATACCATCTTTCCTTTGACTCACTTGTAATCCAAGAAAGTAGTTCAACTATCCCATCATGCTCATCTCGTACTTACTCTGCATTAGCTTAGAGAATCTCTTATAAAGATCATCATTAGTAGAACCAAATATAATATCATCAACATATACTTGAACTAATATCATATCAGATTTGTGTAATTTATGAAACAGAGTTTTATCTATGACACCTCTAGTAAAACCATTTTCAAGTAAAAACTCAGAGAGAGTGTCATGCCATGTCCTTGGAGCTTGCTTAAGACCATA